>NW_012116511.1:1691924-1704346 GCF_000951035.1 Colobus angolensis palliatus | reverse complement strand
TTTCTTTCTTTCTTTCTTTCTTTCTTTCTTTCTTTCTTTCTTTCTTTCTTTCTTTCTTTCTTCTTTCTTCTTTCTTTCTTTCTGCTGTATTCTTGTTTCTTCAATTCTATTTTGCATTTCATTAATTCTCTTTTCAATGAAGTTAGTCTACCATTTAGCGCATCTATTAACTTTTTCATTTCAATGACTTTATCTCTGAAATCTTTTTTTCTTTTTCATGCCTTCCTATAATTTTCAAAAAAAAAATCTATTATTCAGTTTATTCTTCGTAAGTAAACATTTTAAAGATTCCGATATTTTAATTTATGCTAAGTTGCCCTATTATCTATAATTCCAGTCATTGGAATGCTTCTAATCATTATAGAGGCAAACAGTCACAGGGTGGTAGAGTGCCTTGGTGTTTTGTAATTTTTGACTGTGTGCTAATTACGACGACAGTCTTTCATGTGCCCTGGCTTATGAAGGCATCTCCATGGAGCACTTTTCTGTTTATCTTTATGAATACAGCCCAGGTCTGATACTTTGTCATATATAGGGCCTGCACTAGTATTAAAATCCCATCCCCTTGTTGAAAAACAGATGTAAGATCCCATCCCCTTGTTGAAAAACAGATGTAAGATAATTTGCTTATTCAGGAAATAGCAGATTTAGGAGGATAAATATTGTTATTTTTCTATGGATAGAGGTAGAAGTTGATACCACTCACCAACACAAACACACATACAACTGGAAAGATGGTCACTAGCAGCTCCCAGTATCAATTTCCAACAGCTTTATGACTGGAGAGGGAAATAAACTTCTATCTTCCAGTTTCAGTTTGCAAATTCCAGTGTACAATGCTGCTCTTCAACGTGGTGTTCAGAACCAAATGGCCTGATGTGAGCCAAACATCGTTAAAAAATAATAACTCTTATACCATTGAGATTGACATTCTAATTCTGTTTACATGATTGCAGAGTTTTCTTGCAGCTATTGGCTGATGTTGTTTTTAATCACCTGTTATTTCTCACACGTGGACACAAGTACTCAACATAGGAATCCTCCATTCTGTAATTGTATGATTAATTTTTTACATCTAAATTTAGGGATTATATGTATCCCTTTTACATTTAATCTTACAACTTTCCCCACATAATATCCAAGGTTTTTTTTAGAATATTTATTCTACCATCTGGGTGAACAGATGGATGGATGGATAAAACATCTAACATTACTCCACTCAGTAGAGCTGACTGTTTTACAGTCAGCAGTGCTGTTCTAAAACTATTTCAAGCTCTGGATCCTGCTTCTATTATTTCCCTATCATTGCCCCACTTTCTCACTTTTTTTTTGGATATTGCAAGCAGCCACCACTAGCAGCCAAGGAAATTGCAACTGAAGAGAAAAGCTTATCATGAAGAAATAGTAATTTATGAAGTGGTACCCCAGTGGCCTGGATTATTAAAGGCTCCCAATGAGCCTAGCTCTCTTTGGAGGAGCAGTTTATGCAGCAGGAGAAGCTGATTCAACACATTTCTGATTCTGTACCCCCTCCTGGTATTGGGTATGCTATCACCAACACTGCTAAGTGATGAAGTTTCATGGCACATGTAATGATGGCACAGCAGGACTTCAGTAAACAACAAAAATTAAGAGGTAGCTAGGGAAAGCAAACAGTTATGGAAGAGAAGACTCAAGGATGGGGAGAGGTGGCTCCTAAGGCAGAAAATTATTCCTGTTTCAGGCTTGAGTCTAGGGAAACATAAATACGGTAGTCTATTGTACAGCTGCCCAATCGGAATGGGTTTTGGCCACTATCAGCCTGGAAACATTTGTAATAAGCAATTGTAAGAGTTACTTGGCTGACTATTAGTGCCTGAAGCCATTCTGTCATTCTATGCTAAATAATAACAGTAATAATCATAATAACAATTTCAAATTCTTTCATACAATGGTCTTTTAAAAACTCAGTACACTCTAATTCTTAGCAAAATATTATTTGATAAGGGATATGGCATCACATTGCTAATCTCTCAAAAGCTCTTGAGGGATATCATATTATCCCATTGAATATCTCTGACTATAGTATTGGTTAAATGAATGATCTCCCTGTAGATGAGTCTAACAGACATAAAAGGCTTGATTCTTTTATTAAATGATTTTTTCCTCAAAACTATGAAGTCCTCTGTGTGTATATTTAAACCCTAGAATTTTTCCCCTTATATAACTCCCCTAAAGAAAAAGTCTATAAACCTATCAGAGTTCTCTTTTGGAGGGTCTTTACTCGTGTTAATGTCTCTGCCATGCCTCCAAAAGCTCCCTTTCACATTCCAAACTTTCCTTTCATTGTATCTTCATTTTATATTGACTTATTCATAGAAGGAAAATCTGTTTCTTGGTTTTCTGGTGGTGCTAACCCATACTTTCTTTCAGTAAAGTGAATATTTACAATGAGACATTATTATAGATTTTAAAATGCTGACAACACCACAAATATCATAAAATCCAGAAAATAACAAAAGAATTAACTGCTTGGCAATCACCATATTCCTTTTGTTGTTGTTGTTGTTACCTACATTTTGTTTTTTGTTTTTTTGGTTTGTTTTTTGTTTTCTTTGTTTGTTTTGTAAAATACATGTAGCAGAAAATGTAACATTTTAAAATGCTAAAGATTAGCATTTGTGATTCACTATATGCTGCTGATTGTTCTGAAAAGCTCCTTCATGGGTCCTATTTCATGTTTGAAAGATGCTAGCCAAAATCTCTCTTAAGCAAAGAGGAAATTGCTTCTTCTGCCTTGATTCTGGATTGTCTTCTTCATCCTCTTCAGGAACAGAGAAAGCAAGGAGGCAAGTCAGTGAATCCCAGTTCCCAGGTAGCTGTCAGCTGCAGCCCTGACAAAGCCTCTGCAATGTCTTTCCTAGGGTGCTTAGTTGAGCAGTGCCTGAGCTGTGCGGCCCTCCCCTGGTAGCAAACGTCTGCATGTGCCGATTTCTTGTCAGGGTAATGATTGTCCAGGGTGGTGATTTCTTGTACAGGGTCGCTGTTGTGTTTTGTGAATATGTGAGTATGTTGGAGTGGGGTGTTGGAGGAAAGATCTTCAGCTCAGCAAACAACAAATCAGCAAATCTACCAAAGTCTCAGTCTCTGCCCCAAGATAGCAAAGAAGTATAAATTCTGGTTTGATTTTAATTGACTAGAATTAGATTTAAAAAGACAGATTTCAGTTCTTCTGTGTTAAGACTAAGTGCCTTTTCATTTATGTTGTTCGTTAAGTAATATACACAGAAAATAAACACAGACAAAAACTATGCTGACCTAAATAACTATTTGCCTTGTCTTCTGCAGATGTAATTTGAAAGCCTGGATAAGGAAAATAAAGTTCCTTAGGGTTTCATGTGATTACAAAGGAAACACTCCAGAAAACTAAAATGGCAAATATATTTAAGGTAATTCTCAGTGAATAGACTTGGGTTGCCACAATCCATTTTATTATTGCTTTTCTAAATTGCTTTCTTGCTGTTCTCTACCAGAGCCTCAGATCAATCTCTAGGAACTGTTGTGAGAACTTGTCCAATGTAATGACATCTGGCACAGAGCTGTAATTGTTTTATGTGCAGGGCATGTTATGCTGTGCACTAGGTCTTTTGCTTCATTAAGAGACTTTGAGTCTTATAGTAGGCTTTAAGCACAAAAGAGGGCACCACACAGCAAATGTTTTAGTTTCAGTAGAATTTCACCAGAAAGCAAGGAGCACATGGTCACGGGCACTTGGGAAATTAGAGGTGGTGGGGAGGCATCTGGAGCACAGTGTGAGTTATTGATTTATTGCCTCTCAGCTCCAAATCCTCCTTTCCTTCCATGGAGCTGAATTCTGTAAATACCTTCCCATCACCAGCTGGCCCAATGTTCAGCTCTGTCAGTGGAGGAGCACTGGAGGAAAGAGTGTTTTCTCTTGCTCTGCTGTGCTCACCTTGTTGGGCTCCTGCAGAGGGTCCAGTTGTTTCAACAGTGCCTAGGGGCCAGCAGCAAGTGCCCACGCCTGTGGCAGCTTCCCCAGCATACCCTTGGGTTATGAAGCGCCTCACTGTGACCAGTTTTCCAACACTCTCCTTTTGGGCAGCTTCCTAGGGGAAGGTCCACTCCAGTTCTCTGCACTCTTCCCTGAGGAAGCCTCATAATAGAGTATTAGTGAGCATGGTTTCTCCCCTAGAACAGTTTCCCCAGCTCCCCACAGTCTGTAGGTTCTGAGGCACAGTATCTTCATGAGGACAGCTTCCCTCGAACTCCAGGGGGAAGATTTCCAGCAATTCCTACCAGAGCGGTGCCACAGTGAACTGCTCCATGCCCTTCCACAGTCGGCATCTCAGCCCCTGGAGGAGCGGCCTTTTTCTTGGGTGCTCTATCCCAGCCCCAGGGCGTGGCTCTCCCTATGTCTACTGTTCTTTACTTATTTGCATTCTCCATGCTTCTATTAGCTAATTCCTCATTATTGAAATCTCCTAATTCCTCATTACTGAAATCCCCCCTGAGTTATTTATGTTAAACTTTCCCTATTTTTATGTGGTTTCTGTCTCCTGTTGAACTGACTGATAGAATGCCTCAGTGATGAAGAAGAGAGAAGGGTTCTCAGTGCTTCACAGAAAGAAATACTGCTTTTCCCTTGAGCATTTCCATGCCATGTACCCATCTTCCTAACAACACCCTCCCTGCTCTCTATGCTTGGTCATCAATGGCTTAACCCCATTGAATATTCTTCCCATAAAGGTCTCCTACTTCCCTCACTCCCAGTTTCCCCAAATCTGTGCCTGTCTTAGACAAAATCTTGGGAGGATGAGTAAGAAAAATCACTTTAATTTCTCCACGAAATGTACCGAAGTAAAACCTGCACCTTGACCTTTAAGAATATTCCCAACTTTTATATTCTGTAACAGATTCTTGAATAAGACTCTGACTTGATCAATATTGCAAACTGCCAAGTTTGTGAAAGTTCCTGAAAATCATGCTGAGAAACAACAGAAATTTGTTCATAATATGAAGGTCAGTTGAGAATTTCTGAATTGCACCGGACAGGATCAGAGCCACTATGGCCTGGTTTGACACGGTAATCTGTCTCAACCACGGCACACAGAAAATCGGTGTTCATTACATAATTTGCCAGTACATGACCAGAGTAGTGACAAATTTACTTCCCATGATGATTATAAATAAAAGAAATGCACTGTAAGTGAAAGCTAGAGATGCTGAAATATACACTACACTTATTTCTTTGATCTGATTTCTCTACTGGCCTTTATCCTCTAGCCCAAATAGGCATGTGCTCCAATTATTTCTCTAGGTATAGGTAACTTTAATCTCACCTTAAAAAAGAATGATTCATTTGAAAAATTAGCGTCTGAGCATAAAACATGAAACAAACAATGGACTTTTGTTCAATAACAGAAACACATGACCAGATTCCATTTCACAAGCATGTTGCAAAGGGTACAGAGCTATTCATTTTATATTTGAAATCCATTCATTTAAGAATATGACATAAAACCCAGTTCCTGAAACCTGCACGAATATTGTACTGAGGCTCAGCTTAGGTAGTGCTTGGCCTTGCAAGTTTCATTTTGATATACATTATGGTCTGTTCACCTCTTCAATTAGCCTCAGAGGTGAAAGACATAGAGGATTTTTCTCCTGAAGTGCTATGAATCTCAGAGGGTATAGCAGCAGAAGGGTTTTAGCGGGTGGAAAAGGGTGAGAGCTGGATGGGGCCCATGCAGGGGATGTGCAGAGTGTCGTGTGGATTAGAGTGATAAAGATGAGGATGGCGTTGGGGTCTGGGGCCTCTGGAGGTAATCAGTGTATATAGAGATGAATGACACCATGATATTAATCCTGGTCGACCCTAGTCAGATGGCAGAAACAAGACTCTGGGTGCTGAGGAGTAGAGAAGTCAAAATACAGAAAATGCTAGAAAAAGAGCTTAACGAAGATAAATGTGGAGAGTGGGATGAGTGGTGCACAGGACTGCTATTTTTTTTAAGCCATTAATTTTTTAAAAAGTAAAATTTTCTGAAAGGCATCATTTTGATCAATAATTCTAAAAACTAATTTTGAGCCACAGATAAAGATCCAATGAAGCCTCTCAAACCCTGCTAATATCTCTGAAAGCCTAAGGTCCTGTAACTATGAGTTACAGTGCTTGTTACATTCCAAATGTTTATCTAAAACCCAGACCTCCGTCTCAGTCTCCTAACCCACATGTCCAAATGCCTTTTCAAAATATTGACTTGTATGTCTAATAGGAACCTCAAATTTTATATGTCCAGAACCCAAATCCTATTATCTCCCTATTATCACCAAAACTAAAACTAAAACAAACTCCTGCATAGAAGTTATACATAACCAAATTGCTCAGATCATTTCACTGCATAATTCCCTCCAACTCCTTTACCCACTCTCGCTTTGTTTGTTGTCTTATGTTTTTATGCTTTTTTAAATTTTTTTACAAAATACATGTAACATAAAATTTATGATTAACATTTTTAAGTGTATAATTCGGTAGTATTAAGTACATTCACATTGTTGTGCAACCATAACCGTTGTCCATCTCCAGAACTCTTTTCATCTTGCAAACCTGAAATTCTGTACCCCTTAAACAAGAAATACCCTCAGCCCCTGGCAACCACCATCTAGTTTCTGTCTCTACGAATTTAACTACTCTAGGTATCTCATATAAGTGGAACCACACAGAAGGCCTCCTTTTGTGACTGGCTTATTTCACTTAACATATTGTCCTCAAGGTTCATCCATGTATCAGAATTTCCTTCCTTTTTAAGGCTGAATAATATTCCATTGTATGTATACACCACATTTTGCTTATCCATCATCTGTCAATGGACACTTGTAATGCCTCCATCTTTGGCTATTTGAATAATACTTCTCTAAACACAAGTGTACAAATAGTTTGAGACTCTTCTTTTAATTCTTTTGGATATATACCCAGAAGTGAAATGGTTGGATCAAATTGTTTGGTGTATTCTTTGGCAAAACTACAACCCTGGTCAAATTCTCTCTCTCTCTCTCTCTCTCTCTCTCTCTCTCTCTCTCTCTCTCTCTCTCTCCCCTTCTGTCTCTCACTCTCTCTCTCTCTCTGTGCCTAATTTAACCCTGCACTCCTGCAGCTGTTCCTGGCAGCAGAAGAAACAAAAACATTAAATTCTCTCAATTCACAACTAAAAACTGGTATGACCAACCATCCTGGTTTGCCCAGGACTATTCCATTTTTAGCACTGAAAGTCTAAATCCGAGAAAACCCATGAATTTCAAGCAAACTGGGACAGTGTGTCACCCTACCAGAAACCTGAAACAGGCCTTTGATCGTACCTTGCAATCACATTGTACTTTCCTAGGTCTTTTATTCTCCTACTCCCCTGAATGACTACTTCACACCTTCTGCTCACTCCTTAAGCCTCCAACACATCCTCGTCTCCTCACTCTCAACTGATTATCTTAATTCCTACTCCAATAATTAAACAGAAGCATCCAGAAATTAACTTGCCAGATTCCTACCACCATCTACCCACTTGCCATGGTCTACACCCACAATCTTTGACTTCCCTCCTAGTACCTATCTGTAAACTATCCATTTACCTACAGAGGAACTCTCGGTGTTCTCTAAAGCCACTTCCTTGTTTTGTGAACTACATCCCATTCCTTCTCATCTACTGAAGAAACTCTCTCTAGCAATCATCCCCTCATTTTAAACATCAATTTCCTCCTTTACTTGATCATTTCCAAAACCAATAAAATATTTGGTTATTACTCCTGTGTTTTTCTTAAAAAAAGAAAGAAAAACAACTTTCCTTCAGCACCACTTCCCCTGTCTTCTTTACAAGCAAAACTTTCTGAAAGTGTTTTCACATATTTTCTCCAATTCTTCCCCTCTCAGTCTCTCTTAAACACTCTTGAACCTAGCTTTTCATTCCCTACCATGTATTAAATATGCTCTTGTCACAATCACCAATTATCTTTATGTTGCTAAATTCAATGATCGATTAGCAACCCTCCTCTTACTTGTTAATAACATTTGATAAGTTAGATAAGTTACATCTGATAGGTTGATATACTTGGTCAGACCTTGTTATCTAATACACTGCTGGGCCTTCCTCTTGTCTCCTCATTTCCTTTTATTCTCTTTCTTGACTTCTGAAAATCTAAAGTGCTCTGTATCTGTTTTTGGCCCTTATCTCTTTTAGATTCGTACTGATTTAAGAAAAAGTTTTTAATTTTAAAAAATTGAAAAAAACTGTAGATATTTATGGTGTACATGATGTTTGAAAACATACATATATATGTAGTGGAATGGCTAAATCAAGCTAATTAACATATGTATTATCTCACATATTTGTGAAGATAAAATTTTTCTTACCAATTTTCAAGCATAAAATACATTGCTTTTTTTGTACAATAGATTTCCTGAACTTGTTCCTACTGTTTAACCTAAATTTTGTAAACTTTGAGGAACATCTCCCCAATCCCTTTCCTGCTAACTCCTGGTAACCACCATTTGATCTTCTGCTACTATGAGTTAAATATTTTAACTTTTGAATTTCTACATATATGTGAGATCATGTTGTATTTGTCACTTCATTCTTGACTTATTTCACTTAAAATAATGTTCTTTAGTTTCATCCATGTTGTCACAAATGGCAGGATTTTCTGTTTGTAAGGCTGTATAGTATTCCATTGTGTATATATCCAACATTTTCTTTATCCACTCATTCACTGATGGACACTTAGGGTGATTCCATATCTTTATCTTGGCTATTGTGAATAGTGCTGCAATGAACATGTGAGTGCAGGTGTCTCTTCAACATACTGATCTCATTTCCTTTGGATATACACCCAGTAATGGGATTGCTGGATCACATGGTAGTTCTGTTTTTAATTTTTTGAGAAACCTCAATACCACTTTCCATAATGACTGTGTGAGTCCCGCCAACAGTGTGCAAGGGTTCCCTCTCCTCCACATCCTCATCCACACTTCTTGTCTTTTGTCTTTTTCATAACAGTCATTCTAACAGCTATAAGGTGATAACTCACTGTGGTTTTAATTTGTACCTCTCTGATGATTAGTCATGTTGAAGATTTCTTCTATATCTGCTGGCCATTTGTACGTCTTCTTTTGAAAGATGTCTGTTGATGGGGTTCAGGACACGCTACCTCAAAATATGGCACGTTGGCATTCTGAAACCATCCTCACAAGGCTGATGAGAATTATAAGCCAA
Organism: Colobus angolensis palliatus; assembly: GCF_000951035.1. Classification (NCBI taxonomy): domain Eukaryota; kingdom Metazoa; phylum Chordata; class Mammalia; order Primates; family Cercopithecidae; genus Colobus; species Colobus angolensis. Next base: position 1,695,086 of record NW_012116511.1, on the reverse strand, counting down.
GATTTCAGCAGAATTATAGTTAGGCATTAACTAGGGTACATTGGTGCGCCTAGACCCACTTTCTTACAGCTGTTGACTAAGAATCGACGTAGAGCATGCTGATCCATCTGCTACATTGTTCCTGTAGATAAGATTTGTGATATTAAAATTATAAAATCTTTCGTACTCGAGAATTGCTTAAGGTATTTTTCGTTTTATTTTATTTTTTATTGAGACAGAGTCTTGCTCTGCTGTCCAAACTGGAGTGCAGTGGCACGATCTCGGCTCACTGCAACCTCCACCTTCTGGGTTCAAGCCATTCTCTTGTATCAGGCTTCTGAGTAGCTGGGATTACAGATGCGCACCACCCACGACCGGCTAATTTTTGTATTTTTTAGTACAGACGGGGTTTCGCCATGTTAGCCAGTTTGATCTTGAACTCCTGACCTCAAGTGATCCTGCCTTGACCTCCCAGAGTGCTGGGATTATAGGCGTGAGCCACCGCACTCAGTCAAGAATTGCTTAAGTTATTTTTAAATCCTTAATTTCAGCAGAATGGCTGATGCTAACCAGTCTGAAGACTCCCCTTCCAAGGGAACTGACTCAGCACAAGAATGCAGTTTCTACATCACCCTGTCCGATGATTTCACATCTCACTTCTTGACCAACTGTCTATCCCCACACTTCAGCCCATTCCCCATCCAGACCCCTTAAAACTCCTACCCTCATACCTCTTGGGAAGGCAGATTTGAGGTTTCTTCTTGTTCAGCTGCCCTACAATTATCAAACTTTTTTTCTGTTGCAACTCCTGGTGTCGCGGTATACTTACTCACTGTGCATTAAGCAATGAACCTATTACAGTTACAATTGGAGAAAACAGCAGAAGCAGGAAGGTCTCTCTGACTGTCTCCCACCCTCCTGGACTGAATAAGGCCTTCACTCCAGAGGCACCTGTCCTATACACAGAAAAAAGGAATGTTCTTATCTCTGAAGACATACTGAAACAGAGAAGAATCTGAACAAATAGTCCTTGGTAAGTTTCTCCCAGTTTTTTACCATTAGATCATACCCCTTTTATCCAATTATACTTCTCTGTAACTATCTGCTTTTTCATCAAATTTAGCATAAAAATACATATTCTCTGTTTCTTTGGGAGTTTATTTCCAAAGGCTCCCAAGTTACATAAAACTTATTTTAAATAAAGTTGTAATTTTTAAATTGATCTGTCTTTTGTGATAGGAGCCAAAATCATGTACCTCGTGATGAGTAAGGAAAATATATTTCTTTTCCTTTACTATTCAGGGTTTTTGCCCATTTTTAAGTTGCATTATTTATTTTCTTGCTATTGTGTTTTCTGGGTTCTTTATATATTTAGTATATTAATCCCGTTTCAGATATATGGTTTGCAGATATTTTCTCCCATTTCATAGGTTGTCTTTTCATTCTGTTGATTGTTTCCTTTGCTGTGCAGAAGAACTTTTAATTTGATCTGATCCCATTTGCCTATTTTTTCTTTTATTACCTAACCTTTTGTTAGGCATTATTTGATCCACACTCATTCTTTTGGTGATCGCACCCAGCTTCCTGCCTTTAAAGATGCTGACTGCCCTCAAATTTACATCTCCAACCCAAACTTCTCTCCTGAACTTCAGACTCACACACTTTAGTTGCCTAACTAGCATCTCCACTTGGAAGTTAAATAGACATCTCAAATATATCCCAAAACTGAAATTTACGATCTTTATTATTTCATTCCCAGCTTTTTCTCCCTAAAAGTTTCCCTACCATAAATGATGGTAAATGTATGTTTTCAGTTTCTCAAGCCAAAATATTTGGAACCATCCTTTAGTCTTACATATTTCTTTCACAGTTTATATCCAAATTATCAGAAAATGCTATTTGGTCTACCTTCAAAATACACCATGTTGCAGTTGGTGTTTTGCTGGTGTTTCTGCTGTTCAGTAAGGGGTGGCTGTGACATTTTCCTGGCAGTTTTTCTCCTTCAGCTTGGGTAATTTCAAAATAACAGAAAAATAGAGCAAGCTAATGAATAAAAGGGTATACCATGGGTGTGATACTCTAACTGCTTGTAAGAATTTCCTTTTTTTTTCCAGGAAGTTATGCTTAGAAACACATACATGTAGCTGAAGAAAGATGAAAAGTAAAGTAAGACTATAGCTCTTGTATAATGGTTTAATATGTTCTGTACAGGGTCTATCACATTCAGTGCCTAATGACTGCTCACTGACACAAATAATACCATATTACATTTTTATAGTGGCTTTCTATGTGCCCAGTGTTGTTACATGCATCTCATTCAACACATTTACTCTTTACAACAATCCTACCAGACACTGAAGTCCTTGGGGGCAGAGAGTGCTTTGCATCCCCAAACACTAGCAAAGGGCCTGGCACTCAGTGATTGTCCAAAAAATGTTTGTTGAAGGGGTTGACTCACTGACATAGGCTTATTATCCTTGTTTTACAGCTGATAAAATAAGACTTAAGAGAGACAGAATGACTTGTTCAGTATCACCAAGTTACTAACTGGGAGTCAGCCATCTTCTAATTCCCAAGTGAGTGTTCGCCACAATAATCACAAGCTATAATTACTTCAGAATGAGTTATGGCATCTCTGTAAAGTGGGATTTAACATATTAGAGTAATAATCTAACACAGTTTGATTGCCAAAATTCAAGTTTTAGTGCAGATCTGCACCACAAAAGCAAAGCTAAATGTTGGGGGAATATTTTGCCAGAGATCTTAGTTATTTGCTTTTGCAACAAAGAGTCCGCACAATGAGAGAATGCTATGGGGCCTCCAGAAAGATGGTCACCTCACCTCTATTTGAATACTGCTCCAGGACAGTCCACTCAATATTGGAATTCTTTATTGTTAGAAAGATACTTCTTATTGGCCGGGCACGGTGGCTCAAGCCTGTAATCCCAGCACTTTGGGAGGCCGAGAAGGGCAGATCACGAGGTCAGGAGATAGAGACCATCCTGGCTAACACGGTGAAATCCTGTCTCTACTAAAAAATACAAAAAACTAGATGGGCAAGGTGACGGGCTCCTGTAGTCCCAGCTACTCGGGAGGCTGAGGCAGGAGAATGGCATAAACCCGGGGGGCAGAGCTTGCAGTGAGCTGAGATCCGGCCACTGCACTCCAGCCTGGGCGACAGAG
>NW_012116511.1:1673383-1691874 GCF_000951035.1 Colobus angolensis palliatus | reverse complement strand
AAAAAAAAAAAAAAAAAAAAAAAAAAATTTCTTATTTAATATAACAAATATCTACTGAATTTCTACTGTCACTGAACCAAAGCTAGGTCTACTCACTCAGTGCAATACAGTACACTAAAGCAAACATCCACAGAAAGATTTTACAGCAAGAGAAAGGAGGGTGTTTACTTGCAGGACACCAGAAAACAAGAATCAGGAAGCTCATGCTTAAGACTCAACCTCCCTGGTAATTTACAAGCAAGGGTTTTTAAAGGTAGGAGTGTATTTCAGGAAGGCAGAAGTTAAAGGCAAAATCAGGAATCAATACATGGAGGTTATACATTGATTTGGCCTAAAAAGGCGGGATATCTTAAAGTGGAGGCTGACAGGTCATGGGGAGATTCAAAGATTCTCTGAATCGCCATTGGTTAAAGAAGAGAAACTTGGGGTCAGCAGAAATGAATGTTAGGGTCTGGCCTATGGGAATGACTTTCTCCAGGCCTCTCAGGAAGAAGTTTAGATCATAGAACCGCCATCGGAGTTCAGTCCTCAGTTCCCCCTTATCTGAGGTCTATGTGCCAGCAAATGGCATTTTCTATTTGGCAGGGTCTAGGTTTCTGAAAAACAACTCAAGGACATATGTTAAGATGTTATCTTTAGTTTCTATACAAAAACAAACATCTTGTGACTCTAACTTCCTTGGCTATTTTCTTAAGTTATTATTACTTGCTTTCTTATCAGATTGCCTATTTCCTTCTCAACGCTAGGTAGGCACTGAAACTTTCCTTGAAGGAATTCAAGATTGCCCTGTATTTCCATGCTTGGTGGTTGAGGGAGCAGCAGGCCCCCAAGAGTGGTGGCTGCTCTAACTACTGTCAGTCATTTGGAGTTTTCTACTCCATATGTTTAATCTTTATCTGCCTCCCTACCCCACTCCACCTACCTTTTTAAATCTCTGAAGACTACTGTCATACCTACTCTAAGTAGCACCATTCCTTCCTTCTGGGTTATTTTCAACCATGTTTCATGTGACATCATGTCCATATTTCTCATCATCCTGGTCCTCATGCTCTGAATAAAAATTAGATTGTCACGAGTCCTCTTAAAATGCCGCCCACTTAGCAGGCCGGGCGCAGTGGCTCACGCCTGTAATCCCAGCACTTTGGGAGGCCGAGGCGGGCGGATCAAGAGGTCAGGAGATCGAGATCATCCTGGCCAACACAGTGAAACCCCAAACCCCATCTCTATAAAAAAAAAAAAAATTAGCCGGGCGTGGTGGCATGCACCTGTAGTCCCAGCTACTCCGGAGGCTGAGGCAGGAGAATCGCTTGAACCCGGGAGGTAGAGGTTGCAGTGAACTGAGATCGCACCACTGTACTCCAGCCTGGGTGACAGAGACTCCGTCTCAAAAAAACAAACAAACAAACAAACAAAATGTACTTAGCAGAACTTAATATGATCTCTCAGGATAATTTGAAAATGCAGAATTTAGAGAGTAGGTCTTCTCTTGCTTGACTCTCCCTAACTTTAGTTGACAGAATTTAAAATAATTGCCTTTTTTTCCCCAAATGTATTGCTTCATGTAGAGTATACTAAAAGTGTGTTCAACTAAAGAACAATTTTTTCAATTCACAGAAACTTTTGCCCAGAGAGCTGCACCAAGCCTGTGCACTCACAATTTTTTAAAGATACTAATAAACAACTTCATAATTTTCTTGAAGTTCATCTTCCTTGTTTCTGTATAGCTTTTGACATTGAAGGCTAAACACACCAAGTTTGCAGGCCAATTTTACCTAAGCAGTAATTCGACAGTAATATGAGAGTTTGCTTCCCCTCTGCGGGTTGAAATGAGACTTAAGTTTCTGTCTGCAGATCTTCACACCTTCATGATATTTAGGGCCTTGGTCCTGAACCACCACTCTCATCCATCTTGCACTATCTGTCCTGCTCTGTCAGCTTCCAACACCATGATTTTCTGCCCTCCCATGCTGCCACTGCTCTCCTTGTGTCAAACACAGTATCTTTTCTTTCTGCTTTCTTCCTCAACCACAGGTAAAGTTCTGGGCTTGGGCTATTCTACCCTTAGCAGCTCTAGGTAAACTATGCAGTACTCAGCCCATCCTTGAAACCTCATGTCCCACAGGGTTTGCCATAGTCCCCTAAGTAGGACCCACTGGACACAAAGCAGAAGCACTTTCCCCACAAGCCCTCCTGAAATCAGCATTTGCATTACTGGGTTTGACTTTAGTTTTCTGATTGCTAGCCACCTCGGTATAAGGGGTTGGCCTGATTTCCTTTCTGTTTAGCTATTGGCCAGGGTCATGTTCTAACTGGGTGGAACACTTGGCATCTCATCAACTTCATTCTATCACCTTCTATATGAAAATTTCAGTGGCTCTGTTCTACCCACCAGATTGGACTACCATAGATATTGATAGCTCCTCAATCAAACTGAGGTTCACAGTATCCTTTTGGACAGGTATCTGGACTTCAGGTCTCCCTTTTCTAAGAGTGGCCTTACAGCTGTATCAAGTCCTCTAAGTCCTGGCTTCATCCCAAGTTCTAGTCTCCATTTCTCCTAATCTGCCTGTGTACATCTATGATATCAGCAAGCCTCAGTCCAAAACCAAGCCTGTTAAAAGTCCTATAATAATCTTTCACTTGACCTTGTCACTCATAAATCATTGTCTACACTTTGTTGATTTGATAAGTTTATTTTTTTCTTCACTCAACCTATGAACAACATCAACAAAAAAAATGTTGTTCAGTCTTTTCCAGTGCAAGAAGAAAGAAAACAATAATGTTGACATGAGCTATGTCAGCCTGCGTGAGGCTTCTCTCTAGCTTTTAAAACAATCACCAATCAAAACTGTTTGGGTAAGGTTGCTTAAGCCTACTATAATTAAATTCACATTTTACAATTTTATAGTGGAAACAAGAAAAATGTAGTCAAATATTTACCTAATTTAATGCTATTTCTAGGACAGTCTCTTAATCCACTAATCCTACTTTATAAAAAGAAGAAAATGAGATTTATTTGGCACATGTTCTTCCTAGTGAACATACTTTAGTCCCTCATACACATGCTTACAGATTTATAGTTGTTGCAAATACAGACACGTGGAAACAGCCTGCGGTTAGTGAAACAGTGGCAAGAGATGACTCCTACAGGTAACAGCTTCCCTTGACAGAGAATCACAGCACCTTTTTTTGACCTTTCTGAAATATGTTCCTTAAGTAGTTTAATAAATAAACAACAAGGGTAATGTAGAATTTTTAAACTGAGTTTTATGTCTTCTCTCAGAATGAAAAGAAAGATGAACTTTGGCATTTGTCAGAACTGGTTTCAACCTACAACTAGACATCTACATGACCTGAATGTCTTTAATTATGAATTTCCCTGTGTGTTAATGAGAGCGTAATATCTTACAATTTGATTGCCAGGATTAAACTAAAACGTAAAGCAACTAATATGTAAGAATTTAATAAAGGTAAAATCCCTTTCTCTTCATCCTCTTCTAAATGTTAATCTAAAGTTTCTTATACAATTAATTTTCCTCTTTAAGATTTAGTTTCCTATTCTATATAACAGAACAAAACTTTTATAAAACCTATGGTCACCATTATCTCCTTTCAATATCTTCCAACTTACCCTAAGTGAATACTAGTTTCCAATTATCTTCAGCCATATAGAAAAATTAGTCAAATAGGTATATGCTCCCCAGTTACTAAAAGGGTAATGAAGTGTTCATATTAATGCTTTTGAGAATATCCTATTTTATTTAGATTGGGTATATGTGATTATATTAAATAAACAGTATTCTTTTAAAACACGTAGACCTTGCACATAACTTTCCATATTTGGGGGTGGAAGGTGGGCTTTCCGAATGTTCCAGTTTCCACCAGCCCACTTCTCCAAGACTACTGTCTTTAATGGGTTATTCCTGTCACACTTTACTAAACTTCCCGACATTTTTTTCACCTGGAAGTATCTAATTAAATCTGCTACTCCTGCTGCCATTTAGGGGATATTGTTTCATCTTCACTTATATGTGTGCCTTATTTTAAAAAACATTGTTTTCATTTTCCAACTACCGTCTGCAGTCATCCTCTGATGCCTTCCACATAGTGGGGACTCAGCAATCAGGACCAGCTTATTCTCTCCTGAACCTTTTGCTCCCCAAAATCAGTGCTATTTTTTCAGTGCTCTCAGGTGGTCCCGCACTTGATGCTTAGATTCTAAAGCCAAAGTCTCATCCATGGCAACAAATAACCAAGCTAGAAACCTACTCCCTCACCAACCTGATTATAGCATAATGGTATCTCCCACCTTTGTAATATTCTCTCTTCATCTCAGCAATGCTCATAAAATCTACCCAAGACTTCTTAAGATATTTCTTTTTTTCTCAATGAGTAATGTTAGCAAACATAAGAAAGAAAAGTGCTAGGAATGTAAACAAGAAAGGTCGGGATAATCAGGGCCATAAGCAAGCTCCATCCCATGTCAGCCAGCCAGGGCACCCAAATTGTCTTCTTCAATGGCCATCGCATGACCTTCCAGGTTCAACCAATCTCAAGGCAGCTTTGGAACAATCAAGAAACAGTTATGCCCTAGGTTCCAACTAATCTGTGGGAGGCAAGCACACAAGAAATAAGAAAGAAATTGACAAAGAGTATACTATTTACAGTTATTTTCTTTATGTTACATTTTATACAACCTTACAGAGCTTTGTAACGGCTAGAATGTCTAACAGGCCCAGAAAATGTTCTCTACCTCCTTCCTTACCTTGAGCTGACATTTTCTAAAAAGAAGTAATGAATTGAAAGACTCTCGAGTACCTTAAAGAAGCAGGGAAAGAACTGGGAGCCCTGTGTTTGAGTCAAATTCAAAATTTGCTTAATGACCTTGGGTAAATTGCTTTGCCTCTTTGAGTCTGTTTCCTCATCTAAAAATGAGAATGACATTATCTTCTTCCTAAGACTATTGTGAGGGATAAATGAGAGTATATTTGAAAGGATTTCAGAAAATATAAAGTGCCAAACATATGGTAAGTGCTATCATCCAATTCCAGCAAAATAACAGAGTAGAACCACCCATCAGATGAGGGGGAAGCTACAAAATGTGCAATTTGGATCAGCACACGAATTTCATTCCCCAAACCACAAAATTATCGTCCCTGCTTCAAGTCACCATACTGGTCTCTCACATCTTATAGAATGTATATTTTCAAAGACAATGTGTAGAGATTTTCAGGGCTCTGGAAAATGGAATTGTTACCCTTGGGAGTATAAGAAGAGAAACACAAAAATTGATCTTAAAATAAGCTCATTATGTGGCATGTTGTTAGTGTTGACTAGAGAAATAAGAACAAAAGATTTGATGTAAATGTGATTTAATCTCTCAAGCAGAATTAATGTCTTCTTATATGTATACATAATTTTCTAAGGTAAATTATATTTTTCCAACTTATTTTGCAATCATTTCTAACATATTTCCCAATCGACCCTCACCTCCTCCACTCTAATTCTACGGGAAAGCCTTTGCCCATCCCTGTCCGTTCGTTTGCCTTATCAATTGCCTTATCAGTTTGCCATCTATTTGCTGTCAACCCCCAAATACATATCTCCAGTGCCGACCCCTCTCTTGATGGACAGACTTTGATATCTGACTGCCACTCAATGCCTCTACTTAAATGTCGAACACGTCTCAAATTGAACTCCTGATCTGCGCTCTCTCTCTGTACCCTGGTTTTCTCCATCTTACTTAATGGGTACTCCATTTTCTGGTTGGTTAGACCAAACACTTCAGAGTCACATTTCCACATTCATTCTATCAGGAAATCTTTTTCGTCCTAGTCTTCAAAACAAATACCAATCTAACTGCTTCTCACAGATGCTACAGCTACCGTTTTCGTCATAGCCACCAACATCTCTTGCCTAGGATACACAATAGCCTTTTGAAACTTACATCAGTATATGCCATGGCTCTGCTCAAAACCCTCCAATGGTAACCCATTGTACTCCAGGGAGAGCCTGACAAGAGTTGACTCTACTGTTACCTCTATGACCTCATTATCCTATTTTTCTACCCCAGCTCACCCTGCCTCAGCCACACTGGCCTTTTTACTGTTCTGTGAATATCCAGGCACATTCCCTTCTTATGACCTCTGTACTAGTTTTTTTATCTGCCTAGTGAATGCCCTCAGAGATCCATATAGCTAACTCTAACTCCTTCACATTGTCCACTATCTCAAGGAGGCCTGCACTGACCATCCTATTTAAAATTTCAATTCCCCTCCTAGTACTACAGATCCATTTTATCTTCTTATTTTTTTATCTTCTCTAAATGCATAGCACTAATAACTCCAATATGATCTTTATTGGTTTTTTTTTCTGTCTTTCTGTATTAGAAAATAAAACCACAAGGGCAATGTCGCAGGTAGAGTACCTGGCACTCAAAAGATATTTGTTAAATAAATGACTTCAGTCTGTCGGTTTTCTAGAATCTTAAAAGTTGGGTCATGGGATGTATTTGTTTCCTATTGCTATTCTAACAAGTGACAATAAATTTTGTGTCATGAAACAAGAAAAATTTATCCTCCAACAATTCTGAAGATTGGAAGTCTAAAATAAGGTTTTCAGCAGGATGTCTTCCTTCTGGGGACTTCAGGTCTCTGTTTCTTTGCCTTTTTCAGTCCTAGAGATTCCCTGTACTCCTTGGATCATAGTCCCTTCTTATCACCCTACCTTCTTGCTTCTGTTGTCACATTTCCTACTACTCTTGCTCTGATCTCCTGCCTCCCTCTTAAAGTATCTTAAAGAAGCAATGAAAGGTTGAGGTAATTAGGGCCATTAGTAGAGCCATTAGACTTGTGATTACAGCAGGCCCACACAGATCATCCAGGATAATTTTCCCACCTCAAGATCCTTAATTTATTCACACCTGCAAAATCCCTTTTGCCATATAAAATAACATTCACAAGTAAGTCCCAGGACTTAGGACTTGAACATATTTGGGGTGGAAGGACAATATTCAACCTACCAGGTTGAATATGAGAAACAGCTAGAACTACAACAGCTGAACAGATGTGAATGAAACTACTACAAAACTATATTTGCCAGTGGAGCAGGCACAACAAGGAATAGCCAAATTGGGGTTCAAGCTTTATTTGAATACTTTGGGAGACAGATAATATAATTTATATTTAGGCACCTACTGAAGATAGAAAGAAAACCAGTAGATTTGGGTTAGAGAAGTTTTGATCAAAGAGCTAAGAGACAAGAGTAAGAACTTGGTCCAGGGTGAAACACGGCAATTCTCTTAAGCCACATAAAGGATTTTGGACTTGGTTCTAAGGGAAATTGGAAACTACTGACAGGGCTTACATAGGAAAGTAGCCTAATAAGATGTACATTTTGAAACATAACACTCTTGTAATGTGGGAAAAGAGTGAAGAGTAAGAGGATATGTGAAAAGACCAGTTGGGAGAATGATGCAGTAGTCAAGGTGATAGTGGCTTGCTATTGTATTGAGTCTTAGTTTCCTCTCTGTCAAATGAAGATCATATTATCAACCTCACCTGGCTTTTGCAATGATTCAATAAGAATACACATAAATCACCATGTTAGGCACATAAACTGTGCTGGCTACTGGCATTGTAACTCTGTGTTATCTATTCCTAATACAAAATTACAGAGCTACTACTTAAAAGGAAATAAGGTATTGATTATATCTAAAACAAGGTATTTAAAAACCAATCAAACATTGACCTAAGCACAACAGGATAAGGAGCTGCTCTCTGCACTGTCTGATTAGGTTAAGAAGATAGGTCTTTCCACACCTGTTGCTAATAGAAGTAAGAGACGACAGTGAGGTCAGAGGGAACTTTGGGCCCTGGATGTTAATAACTGGGAAACAGGGAGAAACAAAATCATCACAGCGACATTTTGTTGCCAAAGATGCAATATTATGAAAATGAAAAATGTTGAGGTCTCAGAAGTACTTTTCCTTGTGTCTCCAAGTAGTGAGGTCGAATAGTACTGGGTATAGGAATAGACTTGGGCATGGCAAGTGGGCTCAAGTTGTGCCTCTATCATTCACCAGTCTTACCATTGGGAAAGTAATGTAAACTCTCTGAGCTTCAGTTACCACTTCTGAAATCAAGATGACACCAGAAATGTATCACATATGACTTTTCATCAGAATTTGATGAGAAAATGCTTGCAAAGTGCTAACATAGTACATGACACAAAGTACTCAAATAGTTGTTATTACATTATTTATGCTGTAGCCTTTTTCTTTTCTTACATGTTGATCAGTCCAGTATCTTCAAGGAATTATGAAATAGCATCCTGAAAGTTAAGGGAGGCAGAAAAGAGACCAGAAAGGAAGCAGCAGAGAGAATGCTAGGGTCAATATCAAGTCATCTTAACCAGAGACCACACTCGCCTATGACTCAAGCAAGGATGGGGAATTGTGTTGCAGTCGAAGTGTGTCAGCAAAGAGCAGACTAAGAACAAGCAAGGGAAGATGTAGGCCGGAGCCAAGGGGAAGACGGAATGACAGTATCACCAAGAAGAGGTCATCTCCTTGAGTGTCCGACTCACTGTCGCCAGGAATCCAACAGCCCACAGGAGGCGGAGGACAAGCGAGAACACTGGGCGTACCCTTGAACTGCAGCTGCCTTCTCTGAAAACACAGGCATGTTAACTCTCCTTAGATGAAAAGGGGAAAGAAGCTCGTTGTTTGCAGTCTACTACAGAGGGCATTGAGTGTCTCCTATTGGAGTGTGAAAAAGAACCACTTAAAACAAGACTGCTGTTGTCAACAAATAAAATTTGGAAGACAAATCTCATTAGATACTATCAAAACAAAGAGAGACTAGTACTTCTGAGCTTTCCAATAGATTTGGACGGCCAAGGTTTATGAGTTGCATATGGCTAGGAAAATAAAATAGATAATCTAATTTTCCAAAAGCCAAGGGGGTGTGAGTCAAAGATAAGAAAAGAAGGCTCACATAACTAAGTCTCCTCAGGAGGAGAATGGGAGAGTTGCCTAATCCACATTCTTCCCTTTTGATGTCCCATGAACTCAGGCTGAGAAGAACACATTTAATGCTATGGGAAGGAAGAACTGGGATTTTTGTCTCAGTAAAGTACATAGAACAGGCACTTGGAATAGCTGTCATAAGATGAATTTAGAAATTTTCAGAATTATAAAGTGTAAGATGTCTTCAGCAAACTAGATATGACTGGTTACAGGTTACGCCCATACAAAAAAAGATTTCAATGGCTCCCCATTGCCTAACGATTACAAGATCCTCCCCCTGGGGAGGAAAAACCTTCCCTTTCTCTGTTCAGTCCCCATGGTGAGATCAGGAAACCCTGAGTGTCCCAAGTATGCCATATCACCCGTGTGTGAAGACTAATCAGAGGATGCCCAGTCCATATTCTAAATTCCCAAGATAAAAGGACTATCCATCTCAAAGCAAGCATCCACTCTTGGTCTAATCACACATAGTGAGCCCCACACCACAAACATGGCTCCCAGAACATGTGCAATGGGGTAAGGAAACTGTGGATTTGTTAGAGATCCTAAAGTGTGTCCAGATTACTTTTCCCTCTCTTTATCTCCTGATTGCTACACTCAATCACATTAGACCTGTTGGAAAAAGAAATTACACAGGACTTCAAGGCCAAGGTTTGGAAAATAGTCAGTATATGTGCTCAGGCTCATAAATCTTAAATTATATTGTACCTTCCTAAGCTTAAAGGGCATGGGTCTCAGTAAAAGTGACAAAATCACATCAAGGTGGGGATGTTCAGAGTACAGTTTCTCTGGTATGTGCTGGTTCCTTACCAGGGAACGTGTGTAGATGCTGGTGTACATGTCATGGAAGCCTGGCACTGGGATATTTCAAGTCTCTTTTAAATCCAGCTACATCACTTTGAAATGATAGTGTTATTATTTTAAAAAGATCATCAGTGCCATATGGTTGAATTCATCTCAGTTGATTTTCCCCTAAGTCTCATGCCTGTAGCTACAGAATGGCACCTAGTTCTCATAGATGAGTGATCATTCCTCTGCAGAGCCACAGGGCCCAGGAGGTACTGAACATGACAGGCTTGGCCATGGCCTGTCACACAGGCGCCACTCAGTGTCCCCTCAGAAAGAAGCCTCTTCCTTATCCTTCCAAGTAGTGCAATATCTCCCTCTTTCCCATCACTAGAATGCTGTGGTTTTGTCTCCTGGATTAGGTTGTAAACATTACGCACTGCTTAGGTGTCAGTTTGAATCCTGGCTCAGCCACTTGACCATGTGACCTGGGAGAGAGAGTTGCCAACTGGGAAAAAGGAGATAAAAATATCACCCTCTTAGGTGTGCTGTGAAAATTAAAAGGCAATGTATATAAAGCACATAACATGTTGCCTGGTACAAAGGAACTGCCCAATAAAGGCGAATAACATCATTATTATTTTTTGAGAGAAGAGTCAGTATCATACTGCTATGTGCATGCAATGCCTGTACCTAAGCACAAAAACAATAAATTAAATAGAAAAATGGCCACTCCAGGACAATGCCTCCAGCCACCTGACACAGAGACTTGCCAAATGCCTAACATGAAGACACAGCATTGGCAGGTTGCTAGACTTGCCTGGGTTCTTCGAATCTCTTTAGAATCCTACCTATCTGTGGATGCTAGACTTGCCTGTCTTCTTTGAATCCCTTTAGAATCCTATCTATCACATGTGGGTAAGTTCTAGGAGTGTATTAGCCGCAAATATCCACTGAGCACCTATTATGTACGAATTACTGGCTTTTAACATTGAAGACATCTGATGAGAAAAAAAAAAGACCCTGTTCTCAAGGTGCCAACCGTCTCATTCCTGAATGCATTATCTACTTTAACTCTTAATGTTCACCTCGTGTTCACCAATCCAAAACTTTACACAGTTTCATGGTTTGCAATGATTTCAGATTTTCCAGCTGAAGCAGCAGCATCTTTTCCGGTTGACAGCATCCCTCAGGACACCGCTGTCAGCCCTACTCTTGCTCTGGTTCTGTTGCAACAGCATCAGGGTCACTATTGTCATCGTAACTAACATTCACAAATGATGGGCACAATTTACAAAGTATTTGTGTAAATTATCTCATTTATTGTATCCAGATGGGATACATATGGATTGCTTTACCACAGCTCTATACAGCACAGTCTCTGCTGGTTTTTAGCATCTTTTTAAATAAGCCTAGATGCTCAGTTTTCTTTTTGTCCACAACAGGTCACTGAGTCTTTGTCTTTATGTAACAATTGATATGTTATCCACCAAGCTTCTCTTCTAGGTTCAGACTCAGGGTAACACATTTTGTGTTTGAAATTTTGTGTTTCTCTCAAATCCATGGCTTTGTACTTACCATCCTTTGAAGGTCATCTGCTACTTTGCGCCCATTCAGAGCTTTGATCATTCTTATAGTCCGAAGTCAGATCCCAAAGCATCAAAGCATCTTCATTCTGAAATGATCTTATGCTGCCCTGTGAAGGAAAGTTTCTTATTTTTATTAATTTGTATCCACTAAATATGTACCTCAGTCACAGCATTTAAAATCTTAATCATTACATTTCTCTACCTAGATAATTCATTTTCCTTATTTTCTTCTGTAGGTAGTTTCCTAACTAACTGACTGTGACAGAGCCACAGAAGTTGCATGTGTACTAGGACATGTTTTGCTGTAAAAGTTTGAGAAATAATTTTAAAATCTCAAACACATGTATCAGTTTCTCTCTAACTAAATGCTTCTTCACTCTCACTCAGGATGATGCAATACTGCTCTGTGGTGAATTACCACGGCCATTCTTGTGGGTCAGTGCTCATGCCACTTTAGTGATTGACATTTGACTATCACTCATGTGTCCATAAGTTTATATGTATATATTTTGATATAAATAGACCAGTTTTAAATATCATCTAACGTTTTAGCAAAAAAAAAAAAACTGATACAAAATCTCAAGTTAAAAATGGCTAAAAGAAAATTCTATTCTATTCGCCTAGTAATTCCTATGTATAAATCAACATATTCAAGGAGAGGATGAGGAGCAACATTATTTGTAACTATACCAACTTTGCATGGACAAATAGTTCATAATTTCTAAGGAAGCCTTCTGTAGTAATCATCTCAGGCTATGGTAACAGAATGCCAAATGGATGATTTAAACAACAGAAATTGATCCTCGCAGTTGTGGAGACTAGGAAGCCCAAAATAAAGGTGCTGGACAATTCAGTTCCTGGTGAGGACTCTTTCCCTGGCTTGCAGACAGCCGCCTTACTTTACCTTTCCACCTTGATGCATATACATTAAGAAGAAGGGAGATCTCTCTTTCTTCCTGTTAAGCCACTAATTCGTGATGAAATCTTGCCATATTTAAAAGAAAAGCCACTAGTCATAAGAGACCCACCCTTATGACCTTACCTAAGCCTAATTATCTCCCAAAGCCCTCATCTCCAAATTAACAAACGAATATTGGGGAAATAAAAACAGTTCATAACACCTTCTTTATTGAATAATAATCTCTCAGCTCAGAACAACTCTGGAACACCAAGGCAAAAAAAAAAAAAAAAAGGCAGCATTATGTTAAAATAAAAACATTTAACGTCAAATTGGAAGAAATATTTATCATTGTAATAATAATGCTGCTGAGTTTGGTTGATGTATACATTATTTACTGTGGGCCAGGTGCTCTTCTATAGCATTTATATTCTCTATTATATATACTCATTCAATGTACAAATATGATAAATCTAAGGATCCTAAATATACAGTTTATGCATTTTGTATAGAGTATATAGAGTATATATAACTAGTACTGTAACAGAGAAACAAATAATATAAAAAGATATCTCTCCTGGTTTTATGAATTCACTAACAATATGAAACATTATTAGCCTCATTAGTTATCCATGAAATGCAAATTAAAACAGCAAAATGTCATTTCTTCACCCATGAAATTAATGAATATTAAAGAAAATGATGGTGCAAAGACATTGAGATTATCACTCAACTGCTATTGATGGAAGTATAAATTAGTATGACTTTCCTAAAAAGCAATTTGACAATATATGCAACAAGAGCTTTACAGATTTTTCTCCTCATCAAGCCAGTAATCATTTTCTGGCATACTTCTCAGAAATTAAAAAATGAATGATTGTAACAGCTGGGTAACAAATCCTTATATAAGTCAGATTGTTTCAAAAAATACAGAGAAGGACCTAATAATTTTGAGACAGAGATCTATGTTCTTTTGGCATATAATGAACTTTTTAAAAATTCAAAAAACTGCATATCTCTGAGTATCACTAAAATAATTGCAATTTACATTTGATCGTGAAAAGTTTCTTGGTGTCTACACATATATAACTGAAAAAGAGAACTAAATCGATGCTGAATTTATTAGGAAAAATATCTATCCATTGATAACTAAATTTTTTAAAAAGTGAAATCCTTTCTCAGAAACTAATTTTCAGTAAAACTTAAATGTTTTATTAATTTTATCAAAGTATGTGATATATTTTTGTTTCATCAACAATAACTTCAACATATATACTTATTTTGCTGTAGAGAAACACAATTGCTTTGTATCATTGAATGTATTACTTTAGGATAAACTTCTAAGGAAGGAAGTCCAATAAAAACAGGAGTTCGAGGGAAAAAAATGTAGAAGTTCTTGCTATTAATGATGAGCTTCCATGCATTTTTTAAAACAGACAACAGGGCATCAAATCACTATGGTTCTGATATTATTCTTGAAATAATTTAAAGTATTAGAATGTCCTTTGCAATTATTTAAACTTAGGATGAAAAATGTTAGATTTTAATGAAAAAAATATTCAAGGTAATACATCCTCGTAATAATCATTTTCGGGAGTATGTAAGTGGAAAATTTTGAAGAACATCATTATAGTGTACTCAGTGTATTGTTTACCATCCAATAATTAGGCTTTGGAATCAAAGCCTTCTGTAACACTTGTCCTAAGTCTTGTTTTACAGGGCATCATATTTTTCAATGCATCTAGTATATGTTCCTTGGGTTTTGCTATATAAATTATAGTAGGCAGAACAAAACTCTTATTATATGTGGCAACACAGAAAAGGAATGAGAATCAGGATAGCAGCTCCCAACCAAGGATACTTTCAAAAACGCTGCTAATATGGAACAAGCTTTAGTGTCTCAGTTATCAGCCCTTCTTTAACACCGGCTCCCAAACACGTTTAATTTAAAATCATTTGATTTAAATGTGGAAAAGTTTCTTAAAGGTAAAAATCATAAAAAAGAAAATTTAAATTAATGGTATCCCTTAAGGACAGGCAAAATTCTTGGAGAAGGAAGCTTTTTCACCTTTAGCCCAATTTTCTTCAAAAGTTACTCTGAGTGATCTTTTAGATACTTTAGCACAGTCAATTTTCTTCAAAAGTTAATCATTGTGAGTAATATTTTAGATAAGAGGAACCAAGAAGCTCTTGAATTAACTAAAAATAGAAATACAGATAATTCAGATATTAGAAATTAGATGTGAAAACTATTTGATGATCAAGTTTCCCTCTGCAAAATATCCAAGTGGGGAAAAAAAGCCTTGATAAACTTTATTCCTCTGCCTTTTCCCCCAACAATCCCAACTAAATTCATAGTTCCCAATTCCTATTTACATGTTGGTGTTTGGCAATAGGCATCTGTTCCCATCACTCCAAAATACTCTAGACCTGCTCTCTAGGTCAGCCTTGAACTTGTAGACTTCAGCTCCAGTGGTTTCTACTTAACTTTTGTCTGGTTCACTTCTCTCAATTATTTGACATAGTTGAGCATTTCCTTTCTGTTAAACCTGTTATCAAGCCTGACATCTGTGATTTTTACTCTTCTGACATTACTACTATGGTTTCAACTGTTCCTTCTAAGGTATTTCTCCCTTTATGCATCCTGTAAGCAGAGAAAGGCATTCTTCAAAGTTGTTCTTAGCCCTCTCTTGGCCCTTCGCTCTCAAGGGACCATTTGTTTTGCTTCTATGGCTTTAAATATCACCTCCCTGCAAAGTATTTTCTAAATACATATTTTCAAAGAAATCTTACCTAAAAGATGTCTCAGTTGTAACTGTTCAGTCTCGTCAACACTGTAAGCTCAACATATTCTCACCTTCTCTCCTTTCACACCCGTAATACTTCCCCCTCTCTTGCCCCAATCACTTCATTTCAAACCACTACTTCCCCCTGTTCTGGGAGTCAGTGAAAAGCACCATTATCTTCTCCTAAAGGTCTTTAAACCCCGCTCCCTCACTTCTCTTCATCCAATGGAATCACCAAGTCCTTTCGACCTTACTCTGCAACATCTGTCTGCCCTGTTCTCACTTTTCACTGCCACAATCCTAATTCTGAGCCTCATGATTTCTGACCTGATCTAGTCTTCAATATTCTAACTGGGCCTCCAGCTTAAGTACCACTATACTGCGTTAACAATTACCCAACTAACAGTGTCCTTTCTTTATCCTCCCATTACATTTTACCCATACAATCAGTTGTACCCATATCTGCTTCCCTCAAATCAAAGCCCATTTGTTAGGGATACATTCCCCGTCAATCCTAGTCACAAATCTAAATCCAATCTCCTTGTGGAAATGCACAGATAATTGATTTTTACATCATCACAACCTAATTTATGGTATAGCACATAGCAAGCACCAAAATGCCAAGAAAAACAAATGGATAGCCATTTTTCTTTCAGAAATGTTAGAGTATTCCTTATCAAAATAACATTGTCTAATGAACTCGGTATACTTTGATGTATTATCTAGTTATGCCTAACAGTTTCTTAAGAATAAAGAATCTTCATTCCTTCTCCCTTTTCTTTTTTTTTTTTTTTTTTTTTTTACGAAGTTTCACTCTTGTCACCCAGACTGGAGTGCAATGGTGCAATCTTGGCTCACCGCAACTTCCATCTCCCAGGTTCAAACAATTCTCCTGCCCCAGCCATCCAAGTAGCTGGGATTACAGGTGTGCACCACTACACCCGGCTAATTTTTGTATTTTTAGTAGAGAGGGGTTTTGCCATGTTGGCCAGGTTGGTCTTGAACTCCTGACCTCAGCTGATCCATCCACCTCAGCCTTCCAAAGTGCTGAAATTACAGGTGTGAGCCACCACGACTGGCTCCTTCCCTCTTCTTAACATCATAATTAGCATGAGGATGAATGAAACATGTCCTAGGACATATTTCAGGATTCTTCGACAAATGGAGATGCACAATCTCTTACTTAATTCTTCATGCTCTCAGTAAAACTCTGTTTTTGCCAAATACTTGACAAAAAAGTAACAAATATAAGAAGTAATGTTTACTTGCCAACAAAATTTTAGTCTTCCTGATTCTAAGTATGGATCTCCAAAATAATGCCTTAAAGACATAAACAAGATAGGGCACATGGCTCCCCACCATCTCTTGCCTAAGATATCACATTCCTTAAAAAAAAAAATGAACTTGGTCCTTGCCTGTTTTTTTTTTTTTTTTGAGACGGAATCTTGCTCTGTCGCCCGGGCTGGAGTGCAGTGGCCGGATCTCAGCTCACTGCAAGCTCCGCCTCCCGGGTTCACGCCATTCTCCTGCCTCAGCCTCCCAAGTGGCTGGGATTACAGGCGCCCGCCACCTTGCCCAGCTAGTTTTTTTGTATTTTTTAGTAGAGACGGGGTTTCACCGTGTTCGCCAGGATGGTCTCGATCTCCTGACCTCGTGATCCGCCCATCTCGGCCTCCCAAAGTGCTGGGATTACAGGCTTGAGCCACCGCGCCCGGCTCCTTGCCTGTTCTTAAACATAAAATCATGCCTGCCAAAATCAACAATTATGCCCTCACAAATTGTAACCAAATATACTTAGGCCCAAATTTTAATATAATTTTACACATACTGGATCTTCACTCCCTATATAAAAACTATATGCCGCATTAAAACAGTCTAACAAAACATCTCTCTAGACAATTTTTCCAAAATATAATCCTCAATAAGACTCTAAATGAATTTTAATTCTTTGAACATCTAGTATTTCTTTAGTCAACAATACAAACTGCGTGATACAAGCAACCAAATCTAAGATGCCCCAAGATTTTCCCCATCGAAATGAGAGTTATGAAGGCACAAGTAATGATTAAATCACTCCCTTTTTGTGATTGTAACAAAGCTACAGTCAGGTGAAAGAAAAATTTAACTGATCAACTGCTCAGAATTTGGCCACTGTCTGTGACTCTCCTTATGAACTTCCCTCCAGGGGAAATTCCTTGTTCACTTTGGCCCTTGCTGGAGGGGAAGGTGACTTGCAGCAGAGATTACATGAAAGCTGTTATTTTGTAAAGGTTACAGGAGATGCAACAAGAGGCAGCTCTGAGCTACCCAGGTGCAGTGAGAGGAGAACATCAAAAGAGGAGTAAAGACAGCACGAAGTAGAGCTGCATTCTCTGAAGCTTATCTGAGCTCCTTCAGTTGAGAAATCAAGATTTGCAATCTCAAGATAAAAAGCTGGCTTGTGACAAAGCCAGTGTTTCTTGACTAAGTTGGAAGTACCACAGAAGCAGTTTTTCTTGCAACCAATCTATTTCTCATACACAGTATGCAGCTACATGTGAAAATAACTCATGAAACTCTTCAAAGAAAACCTAAGGACTTGAAGAAATGCTTATATGGAAGAAGGGGGTTCTAGTGTTTCATTTGGAATCCTTTCTACCAGAGCCAACCGACTGCATACACGACTTTAGGGTACAAGTGAAAAAGAGAAGCTGGATGCCAAGTCCAGATTCCAAGATGTGAAGCCAATGGAAATGGGAGGGAAATTATTATTGCCATTTAATATGTATTAAATATAACATTTGAGAGATCACAGACCTAGAAACACCAGGGCAAGGAATTGGAACTTCTGCCAGCATGAGCAGCTAACGCCAACTGAAAGAGCCCAGGATTGTCCCAGGAGTGAACAATGTATCAAGACAGAACATGAACTGGATAAGAGCTTTTCTTCCTAGACCTTCTGGTCTGAAATGCAGGGAGAGAACTCTGTCTTTATGCCAATCTGTTTAACTTAAATGAAACAAACAATATTTAAGGGTGAGCTGAGCTCATGGAAGTAGAAAAAAGGTGTTCTCACAAAATTACTTCTATGCCCTACGGTGCCACCGATAATCTAAGGAAGAGTTACTAGCACTGATTTCCAGCTGAGATAGTGTGGCATTGGAATCAATAACAACTCCAAATGAGATAAAGAGGGACATTCCATAAATATCCAATAAATGACTCCTAACTTGGGAAAAGGAATGTTCATGGGGAATGCTATCAGAATTACCCTTTGGGGGAAGGCTGGTTATTCTAAATATAGGTGCTGCCCACCATTCCACCATCCTCTCATCTATTTATTAGGATCTATTACTGATAGGTCTGTTACATCTTTTCTCTGTATTGATGGGAAAAATAGAATATGGCAGAATTACATATAAATA
>NW_012116511.1:1666632-1672888 GCF_000951035.1 Colobus angolensis palliatus | reverse complement strand
TTAAGGTACAGCTCTGATAATATTGAGCAAAATAACAAATGATAAAAATACATTTATTAAATACTATCAGGCTAGTATGCTGCTGAGCCCTTTGTATGGATTATTTAATTCTAGTAAGCTGCTAAGAAGTAAATATTCCTATTATTATCTTTATACAAAGTATGAAATGAGGCACAGGTAAGTAACTTGTCCAAGATCACATTTGTTAACCCAGGTAGTCTGGCTCCAGTATCCACATCA
Organism: Colobus angolensis palliatus; assembly: GCF_000951035.1. Classification (NCBI taxonomy): domain Eukaryota; kingdom Metazoa; phylum Chordata; class Mammalia; order Primates; family Cercopithecidae; genus Colobus; species Colobus angolensis. Next base: position 1,672,648 of record NW_012116511.1, on the reverse strand, counting down.
TATGTTCTCAAAATATTACTTAAATTTGAAAAAAAATACTTAAAATTAAAAAAATTCTTTTGCCCAGCATCAAAGGCCCTATGTGAAGCACTTCCAACTCTTTCTTCTGCTAGTGTCTTATTTGCTCTCTTGTGTAGCAGGAGAGCTCCTTATACGTGCTGTCCATACTCACAGTCCCCAATTCTCATTTTCTTAACCCCACTACAAGCATCCTTATCACTTTACCAAAACTACTCAGCAAGGTCTACTAAGACCTCCATATAGATAAAGCCAGTGGTTAACTTCTGTCCTTTAGCTCATTTGAACTATAAGTAGCATCTGATACTACAATCACTCCCACTGCAGTTGGCTTCTGGGACACCACTGTCTCTCGGTTATCTATGAGGTTACTTATTTTCAACCTCTTTGCTAGTTCCTTTTTTTCTAACCGCTAATGTTGGGTAGCTCCAGGGCCGAGTTCTTGGTAATTTTATTATACCCAGACTCACTCCCTTGGTGATCTCATGCAAGGTCATGGTTTAAAAGTCCATATGCATGCAGATGAATCCAGTCTAGACTTCTCTCCTTCATGCCTGCTCATGTAACTGCTTTCAAAATATTGCCACTTGGATATCTAACAGGCACTTCAAATTCCATACATCCATGATTGAACTCCTGAATCCCTGCTAATGGTACCTGATTTACCTCTACTTCCCTATTTCTCTTGTTGGAAAATCCATCCTTGCAATGGCTCAAGTCAAAAATCTTGTGGTTATCCTTGATTTAAAATCCTCTCGTATCAGAAAAAATCCTATAGACTCTACCTTCAAAAATATATCTAGAATCTGATTACTTATCACTCCACAGTTACTGCCCTCACCAACAGTGCCCTGCTTCACCCTCAGAAATGTCCTGATTTGAACAATAATCGCCCTAACACAAAGCCCTCCATGATCTCGTTCCCCATTATAGTGTTACTTCTCCGCCCTGCCCTGTTACTATCACCAGCCCTGAGTCCACCCCAGCCACACCTTTGGTAACAGGCACATTTCTGCTTTGGACCTTTGTTCTAGTAGTTTTCTTTGCATAGAATGTTCTTCCAGATATCTACATGGCAAGTTCCTTGAAGACTTGTTTCCAGTATTTTCTTAGTTTTTAATTATTCAATAAGACTTCTTGTTGAATGCTGCAATGACACTATCTCTTCACATCTTGTCCTATTTGTTCTGCTCATCTTTTTTGTCTCCATTGTACTTACCACCTTTCAATACACTATAGAATTCTATTTGCTCATTAATATTTCATTATCAGTCTCCCTCCACTAGAATGTAAGCGCTATGAAATAAGGGCTTTTTGTTACTTTGTTCACTGGTGCATCTCAAGGGTAGAACATGTCTGGCATAGATGTAGGTGACCAGTAAATATTTGTTGAATGAACACATATACACTATCACAGTGACTGGCAAGATGGCCAAATAGGAACAGCTCCGGTCTGCAGCTCCCAGCAAGATCAACGCAGAAGGCAAGTGATTTCTGCATTTCCAACTGAGGCACCCTACTCATCTCATTGGGGCTGCTTAGATAGTGGGTACAGCCCATGGAGGGCGAGCCGAAGCAGGGTGAGGCGTTGCATCACCCAGGAAGTGCAAGAGGTCAGGGAACTCCCTCCCCTAAGGGAAACCATGAGGGACTATGCCATGAGGAACAGTGCATTTCGGCCCAGAAACTACACTTTTCCCAGGGTCTTCACAACCCACAGAGCAGGAGATTCCCTCAGGTGCCTACACCACCAGGGCCCTGGGTTTCAAGTACAAAACTGGGCGGCCGCTTGGGCAGATACTGAGCTAGCTGCAGTGGTTTTGTTTCATAACCCATTGATGCCTGGAACGCTAGCGAGCCAGAACAATTCACTCACCTGGAAAGGGGGCTGAAGCTAGGGAGCCAAGTGGTCTAGCTCAGCAGATTCCACCTCCACAGAGCCCAGCAAGCTAAGATCCACTGGCTTGAACTTCTCGCTGCCAGAACAGCAGTCTGAAGTCAACCTGGGATGCTCAAGCTTGGTGGGAGGAGGGGCGTCTGCCATTACTGAGGCTTGGGTAGGCTGTTTTCCCCTTCAGTGTATACAAAGCTGCTGGGAAGTTCTAATTGGGCGAAGCCCACCACAGCTCAGCGAAGCTGCAGTAGCCAGATTGCCTCTCTAGATTCCTCCTCTCTGGGCAGGGTATCTCTGACAGAAAGGCAGTAGCCCCAGTCAGGAGTTTATAGATAAAACTCCGATCCCCATGGGACAAAGCACCCGGGGGAAGGGGCAGCTGTGGGCACAGCTTCAGCAGACTTAAACATTCCTGCCTGCCAGCTCTGAAGAGAGTAGTGGATCTCCCAGCACAGCACTCGAGCTCTGCTAAGGGACAGATTGCCTCCTCAAGTGGGTCCCTGACCCCTGTGCCTCCTGACTAGGAGACACCTCATACAAGAGAGCTCCGGCTGGCATCTGGCGGGTGCCCCTCTGGGATGAAGCTTCCAGAGGAAGGAACAGGCAGCAATCTCTGGTGTTCTGTAGCCTCTGCTGGTGATACCCAGGCAAACAGGGTCTGGAGGAGACCTCCAGAAAGCAGCAGCAGACCTGCAGCAGAGGGTCCTGACTGTTAGAAGGCAAACTAACAAACGGAAAGGAATAGCATCAACATCAACAAAAAGAGCGTTCACACAAAAACCCCATCCGAAGGCCACCAACATCAAAGACCAAAGGTCGATAAATCCACAAAGATGAGAAAAAAAAAAACAGCACAAAAATGCTGAAAATTCCAAAAACCAGAACATCTCTTCTCCTCTGAAGGATCACAACTCCTCACCAACAAGGGAACAAAACTGGATGGAGAATGAGTTCGATGAATTGACAGAAGTAGGTTTCAGAAGGTGGGTAATCACAAACTCCTCCAAGCTAACGGAGCATGTTTTAACCCCATGCAAGGAAGAAAGAACCTCGAAAAAAGGTTAGAGGAATTGCTAACCAGAATAACCAATTTAGAGAAGAACATAAGTGACCTGATGGAGCTGAAAAACACAGCACAGGAACTTCATGAAGCATACACAAGTATCAATAGCAGAATCAATCAAGTGGAAGAAAGGACATCAGAGACTGAAGATCAACTTAATTAAAGAGTGAAGACAAGATTAGAGAAGAATGAATGAAAAGGAATGAACAAAGCCTCCAAGAAATATGGGACTATGTGAAAAGACCAAAAAGACCAAACCTACGTTTGACTGGTGCACCTGAGAGGGATGGAGAGAATGGAACCAAGTTGGAAAACACTCTTCAGGATGTTATCCAGCAGAACTTCCCCAGCCTCGCAAGACAAGCCAACATTCAAATTCAGAATATACTGAGACCACCACAAAGATACTCCTCAAGAAGAGCAACCCAAAACACATAACTGTCAGACTCACCAGAGTTGAAATGAAGGAAAAGATGTTAAAGGCAGCCGGAGAGAAAGGTCAGGTTACCCACAAAGGGAAGCCCATCAGACTAACAGCAGATCTCTCTGCAGAAACCCTACAAGTCAGAAGAGAGTGGGGCCAATATTCAACATTATTAAAGAAAAGAATTTTCAACCAAGAATTTCATATCCAGCCAAACTAAGCTTCATAAGCGAAGGAGAAAAAAATATCTTTTACAGACAAGCAAATGCTGAGAGATTTTGTCACCACCAGGCCTGCCTTACAAGAGCTCCTAAAGGAAGCACTAAATATGAAAAGGAAAAACCGGTACCAGCCACTGGAAAAACATACCAAATTTTAATGACCACTGACACTATGAAGAAACTGCATCAATGAATGGGCAGAATAATCAGCTAGCATCATAATGACAGGATCAAATTCACACATAATAATATTAACCTTAAATGTAAATGGGCTAAATTTCCCAATTAAAAGACACAGACTGGCAAATTGGATAGAGTCAAGACCCATCAGTGTGCTGTATTCAGGAGACCCATCTCACATGCAGAGATACACATAGGCTCAAAATAAAGGGATGGAAGAATATTTACCAAGCAAATGGAAAGCAAAAAAAAAAAACAAAAAAAGGCAGGGGTTGCAATCCTAGTCTCTGATAAAACAGACTTTAAACCAACAAAGACTAAAAAAAGGCAAAGAAGGGCACTACATAATGGTAAAGGGATCAATGCAACAAGAAGAGCTAACTATCCTAAATATATATGCACCCAACACAGGAGAACCCAGATTCATAAAGCAAGTTCTTAGATACCTACAAATAGACTTAGACTCCTACACAATAATAGTGGGAGACTTTAACATCCCATTGTCAATATCAGACAGATCAACGAGACAGAAAATTAATAAGGATATTCAGGACTTTAACTCAGCTCTGGACCAAGTGGACCTAATAGACATCTACTGAACTCTCCACCCCAAATCAACAGAATATACGTTCTTCTCAGCACCACATAGCATTTATTCTAAAATTGACCACATAATTGGAAGTAAGACCCTTCTCAGGAAATGCAAAATAACTGAAATCATAACCAATAGTCTCTCAGACTACAGGGCAATCAAATTAGAACTCAGGATTAAGAAACTCACTCAAAACCACACAACTACATGGAAACTGAACAATCTGCTCCTGAATGACTACTGGGCAAATAAAAAAAATTAAGGCAGAAATAAATAAGTTATTTGAAACCAATGAGAACAAAGATACAACATACCAGAATCTCTGGGACACAGCTAAAGCAGTGTTTAGAGGGAAATTTATAGCACTAAATGCATTGACACCCTAACATCACAATTAAAAGAACTACAGAAGCAAGAGCAAACAAATTCAAAAGCTAGCAAAAGACAAGAAATAACTAAGATCAGAGCAGAACTGAAGGAGATAATGAAAAACCCTTCAAAAATCAATGAATCCAGGAGCTGGTTTTCTGAAAAGATTAACAAAATTGATAGACCACTAGCCAGACTACTAAAGAAGAAAAGAGAGAAGAATCAAATAGACACGATAAAAAATGATGAAGGGGATATCATAACTGATCCCACAGAAATACAAACTACCATCAGAGAATACTATAAATACCTCTACGTAAATAAACTAGAAAAACTAGAAGAAATGGGTAAATTCCTGGACACATACACCCTCCCAAGACTAAACTAGGAAGAAGTTGAATCCCTGAATAGACCAATAACAAGTTCTGAAATTGAAACAGTAATTAATAGCCTACTAACCAAAAAAAGCTCAGTACCAGATGGATTCACAGCCGAAGTCTACCAGAGGTGCAAAGAGGAGCTGGTACCATTCCTTCTGAAACTATTCCAAACAACAGAAAAAGAGGGACTCCCCCCTAACTCATTTTATGAGGCTAGCATCATCCTAATACCAAAACCAGGCAGAGACACAACAAAAAAAGAAAATTTCAGGCCAATATCCCTGATGAACATTGATGCGAAAGTCCTCGATAAAATACTGGCAAAGGAAATCCAGCAGCACCTCAAAAACCTTACCCACCACGATCAAGTTGCCTTCATCCCTGGGATGCAAGGCTGCTTCAATATACTTAAATCAATAAATGTAATCCATCACATAAACAGAACCAATGACAAAATCCACATGATTATCTCAACAGATGCAGAAAAGGCCTTTGATAAAATTCCACATACCTTCATGCTAAAAACTCCCAATAAACTAGGTATTGATGGAACATATCTCAAAATAATGAGTAATTTATGACAAACCCACAGCCAATATCATACTGAATCGGCAAGCGCTGGAAGCATTCCCTTTGAAAACCAGCACAAGACAAGGATGCCCTCTCTCCCCACTCCTATTCAACATAATATTGGAAGTTCTGGTCAGGGCAATCAGAGAAGAGAAAGAAAGAAAGGGTATTTAAATAGGAAGAGAGGAAGTCAAATTGTCTCTGTTTGCAGACAACATGATTGTATATTTAGAAAACCCCATCGTCTCAGCGCAAAATCTCCTTAAGCTGATAAGCAACTTCAGCAAAGTCTCAGGATACAAAAT
>NW_012116511.1:1665182-1665647 GCF_000951035.1 Colobus angolensis palliatus | reverse complement strand
AACGCCAAAAGCAATGGCAACAAAAGCCAAAATTGACAAATGGGATCTAATTAAACTAAAGAGCTTCTGCACAGCAAAAGAAACTACCATCAGAATAAACAGGCAACCTACAGAATGGAGAAAATTTTTGCAGTCCATCCATCTGACAAAGGGCTAATATCCAGATTCTTCAAGGAACTGAAACAAATTTACAATAAAATCAACCCCATCAAAAAGTGGATGAAGGATATGAACAGACACTTCTCAAAAGAAGACATTTATGTAGCCAACAAACATGGAAAACAACTCATCATCACTGGTCGTTAGAGAAATGCAAATAAAAACCACAATGAGATACCATCTCATGCCAGTTAGAATGGTGATCATTAAGAAGTCAGGAAACAACAGATACTGGAGAGGATGTGGAGAAATAGGAACACTTTACACTGTTGGTGGGAGTGTAAATTAGTTCAACCATTGTGGAAG
>NW_012116511.1:1660155-1665132 GCF_000951035.1 Colobus angolensis palliatus | reverse complement strand
GAAACAACAGATACTGGAGAGGATGTGGAGAAATAGGAACACTTTACACTGTTGGTGGGAGTGTAAATTAGTTCAACCATTGTGGAAGACAGTGTGGCAATTCCTCCAGGCTCTAGAACCAGAAATACCAATTGACCCAGCAATCCCATTACTGGCTATATACCCAAAGGATTATAAATCATTCTACTATAAAGACACATGCATGATTTGTTGCAGCATTGTTCACAATAGCAGAGACTTGGAACCAACCCAAATGCCCATCTATGATAGATTGGATTAAAGAAAATATGACACATACACACCATGGAATACTATGCAGCCAGAAAAAAGGATGAGTTCATGTCCTTTGCAGGGACATGGGTAAAGCTGGAAACCATCATTCTCAGCAGACTAACACAGGAACAGAAAACTAAGCACCGTATATTCTCACTCATAAGTGGGAGCTGAATAATGAGAACACATGGAGACAGAGGGGGAACGTCACACACTGGCACCTATCAGGGATTGGGGAGCTAGGGGAGGGAGAGCAGTAGGAGAAATACCTAATGTATATGACAGGTCGATGGGTGTAGCAAAACACCAACGCACATGTATACCTATGTAACAAACCTGCACGTTCTGCACATGTATCCCAGAACTTAAACTATATTAAAAAAAAAAAAAAAGTTAATTATGCCGTCTTTTCTTAGACATCCCTTCACTTACTTTCCCGGTTCACTGCCTTCCTTCTTGTCATAATCCTTCTGCTTGAAATAGACGTTGTCAAAAGCCTAATTTCAGCTTAGAAAAATGTCCTCTTCTCCCACCCTTCCCTTTCAATGGATTAAGGATAAAAGCAGACAAACAGATTGAACATAGAAACTCTGAAATTATTTACAATTTCAGAATCAGTAATCAAAGCAAGAGCTCCACAGTGTTCTTACCTAACTGCCTGGCACTGAGTCTTAGCAACTTCCCTATGAACTCAGGTTCATTTAAAAAACTTCCCGTAGTTTCGATTCAAAGGAATCCCTGACCCAATACTGCCACCTACTGATGAGTAGGTGAGAAACCAGGACAATCAGAGAGTGCAAACCAGTTTAATGAAAACGAGGAAAGACAATAATGAAAAATCCCATGAAGCTGGTAAAATAATCTGCCTTTCCCAAAGAGTACTAGTAAGGAATTTACATCGAATTCTACAGCAGCATTAAGCAAAGATTGTGTAAGTGCAAAGAACTACAATGACCTCTGATACGGTCTGGCTCGGTGTCCCCACCCGAATCTCATCTTGAATTGTAATCTCAGTTGTAATCCCCACATGTTGGGGAAGGGACCTTGTGGGAGGTGACTGACTCATGGGGGCAGTTCCCTGTGCTGTTCTCGTGATTGGGAGTTCTCACAAGATCTGATAGTTTTGTGAGGGGCTTTTCCCCCCTTCACTCGGCACTTCTCTTTCTTCTCCCTCCTGGCGCCATATGAAGGACATGTTTTCTTCCCCTTCCGCCATGACTGTAGGTTTTCTGAGGCCTCCTCAACTATGTGAGTCAATTAAACTTCTTTTCTTTATAAATTACCCAGTCCGAGGTGTTTCTTCATAGCAGTGTGAGAACAGATTAATGAAGCCTCTTTCAGAAAGGAGCATAACCAACGTTAACAGGACAACCAGTCCTCCTTTAAGAGTTCAAATGTTTCAAACTCAAGGCAAATATATTTGTTTTTATTTTGTCTCATACACACACAGAAAAACAAATACAAATCTAGCCTGAGATTTAAAACTCACTAAGGGAAAAAAATCACAGCAAAAGCAGTAGGTTAATATCAGTATATTTATATTCAAGGATCTATAATATCAAGCTTTTTTTCTCTTTAGATCCAGGCATGGTGGCATGCACCTGTGGTCCTAGCTACTTAGGAGACTGAGGCAGGAGGATTGCTTGAGTCCCAGCACTTGAGGCTGCAGTTAGCCACGAATGCGCTACTGTACTCCAATCTGGACAACAGAGCAAGACCCTGTCTCTAAAAAAATAAAGATTTTCTTAAGTCCATACTTTTTGGTTATTTATGTGATATTACTCAATATCGATTAACTTGGGTCATGAGTTCTAAAAGACATTCAAAATAAAATGGCATTTTCACTTTTTAAAAATTAAGATCTGATACTTTTTCATGATCAAAAACATATTGTGTCTCCCTTCTGACCCTCCTTTTCAGGTAGGTATGTGAAAATTAGTTGGCACAGGCTTCAGAAAACCTTTTACTTAAATCATTATCCTCACTGCTATCTTTTTTGAAGTCATATACACCTAAAATGTTCTAAGCACATAATTTTTCTTTTATGTTGTTAATTGTTTTCAACTCACTAATAAGTACCATTTTGCTAACTGGAAAATTAATACATATTGTCAAAGAAACAGACTAAACTGTATTTTGAAAATCCTAAAAAATAAAAATTTGTAAAAGTAAAAACCTAAAGATGAAAACACATTTATATCTCTGACATCTTCCTACTTTAAAAATTACAAAGAAAATAGCAGAAATAAAATAGAGGTGACTTTTAATAACAAAAAGAGTCCATTTCTCAATATTAATAAAGAGCAAAAATACTCATAAACACAAAGGATTAAAAAGTAATGATTCCAAGAGAAGATAATTTAGAAAAAGGCATTTAATTACAAAATTTTCTTTTAAATAAAAAAGCAATGGCACGAATCACCACAAAATTATTTAAGTGATCATATCCACAGGCTGTTCTTGTAATTATATGCTAAAAATTTATGACTGTTCTCATTAACACCATTCCCCCCCTTTAATTAGAGACATCAAGAGCTTCGGAGAATGTGTAATTTTTCCTAAAGTACTACTAAAAGTATCATAAACACCATTTGTGCAGCATTCATTTACATCACCTTTTATTTACTACATTCTAAACTCATAAAATATTTAACATTTCTCTACTTCATTTCTCGTATTTACAGTACAGAGGCTCATCTCTTGTCACAATATGGTTTGTGCATTAAAATCCCTGGGAATAGGACTTTTGACAATATTTTAATAAATTGACTCCAATTATTTAAAATAAGAACACAAACAAAAGCTTGTTCACCCAGAAGAGTAACTCTTCCAGTAGACTTATTCAGGAGTTTAAAAAAAATCCCTCTTTAAGTAAAATACATTCTTCAACCATTACTGGATTATACTATCATGCATATTTATAATGCTAATATGACAACACGTAAAGCCAGCTATGACTTTTAAAATTCCATTTAGAAGGGTACAGTAGACAGAAAGTGCTTTGGCTTTCACTCTCTTGTTATCCATAATCCAGGTATTATTTCACATGGGTATATTTTATTTATTCTTAGTATATAAGTATTTAATGGTTCAGTAATAACTGGCAGCTTCTGACAGTCCTATTTTCTTGATTGCTGATACAATTCTGTGAACATAAGTCAGATGAACTGAAAAAAATGCAAATCACCTCCTGTAATACAGCAGGAAAAGGTGGAATGTTATTATTTGAGCAAATGATTCAAAGAGATGAATACTAACATTCTGTCGTGACAGGAATACTGTGAAATTAGGTATGTTTTAATGTGCTGTCTTCACAACTTGCCATACCTGGTATTTGTTATCTTTTTGGTCAAAAAGCAAACCTAACTGGGAAAGGGCAGATGTGAAGAGGTAATAGAGGTGAGAGAGCATATATTACAGTATATATGAGTTTGGGTGAAAAGAGTGGGAAGAGAATACATTTTCACATATTAAAAAAAAAAAACTATGTCACATCTAGACACATTTCACAGAGCATATGAAAACTGCCCATAAGCTAATTAAGCCTCTTTACTCTCACTCTAGAAATATTTTTTCTAATAACATTAATAATAATTAATATGATTCTGGCAGCAGCACAAATCTATGACTTTTTAAGGCTTGAGAGAGTCATTTTTAAATAGTTGGGTACAACTGAATAATAAGAGTCCTGCCACTTCTTTTATTTACACTCTTGACTCAGCAAGAACTATTACAGAAGTCCACATGGTTATCTGCAGCTTGTTAAGTCTTCTACAATGGCTTTGACTTTATAACCCACTCAGCATTTGGGTTAAGCTGATATAAATCCTTCATGTAAGTGGCATCATCAAGGCAGCGTTCCCCTGTTAAAATAGATGTTGTGTCAGTTTAATACAGCAGGTAGATTGGTATGCAATTTTAAACTTAAGCTTAATTATTTAACTCTTAAATCTTGGGCTTCAAAATACTTTTTCTACTTTGGGAGGCCGAGGTGGGCAGATTGCTTGAGATCAGGAGTTCGAGATCAGCCTGGGCAACATAATGAAACCCCGTCTCTACAAAAAATACAAAAATTAGCTAAGCATGGTGGCTTGCACCTGTAGTCCCAGCTACTCAGGAGGTTGACGTGGGAGGATGGCTTGAGCTCAGGAGGTGGAGGTACAGTGAGTCGAGATTGCGCCACTGCACTCCAGCGTGGGTGACAGAGGCAGACACTGTCTCCAAAACAAAACAAATCAAAAAAAAACTTCTCATTCTTTCCTGTTTCTCAAAATATTGTAAAAATTGGCCAACAACTGGAAAAGTAAAATTGATAGTCTTTCTCTAAATGAATAGGTTTCAAATTAATTTAGGAAGCTGAAAATACTTTGTATGATAGGCTTTTAAATGGTTCCTTAAAAGCTTCATCACCTTATTAGGAGGGGCAATGGTTCTGAATCCACCTAAGAAACTACACTTAATTCCCAAGATCTAAAAGTAAAATAAGAAATCAAATATATTAATATTTAAATAACCTTTACTAATAGAGTTAACAATTCCAGGTTTCTAGTGTCACAGCCTATTTAAAGAATAAGCCTTCACAAATTCCTATCTTTAACTTTCAATAATTTACTAACATTTTTAATTCCCACAAAAACATTCTACAAAATTTATTGTTTTATATGTATGTACGTATATATGTGTGTGTGTGTGTATATATATATA
>NW_012116511.1:1618668-1659996 GCF_000951035.1 Colobus angolensis palliatus | reverse complement strand
AGCTAATTTGTTTTTTGTATTTTTAGTAGAGATGGGGTTTAACCATGTTAGCCAGGATGGTCTTGATCTCCTGACCTCATGATCCACCTGCCTTGGCCTCCCAAAGTGCTGGGATCACAGGCATGAGCCACTGCGCCCGGCCTGTAAAATTATTTTTAATTACTATTTTGAACTTAACATTATTTCATTTATTTCTTAGTAATTTTACCCTTACCATTTCCAAGAGTCAAAAAAGAGAAAAAGATTATTTCAAATTTTTAAAAAGAGATGGGTAAGACTCACTGATAATTACAAAAGGGTAAAATAAAAAACATGGTCAAAATTAATTCATTCCATTTGTTAAATTACTAATGTGAATCTGAGTGTGTGTGCATGTGTATAAAATTTAGCAGTAAATCAACTATGGTAAAAGCAAATCTGCTTTTACTAAAAATATCTAATACTGTACTATAATAAAGTGTTATCTTAGCCTTATATAAGCTCAACTACTTCCTTTACTATGTGACATGAGTATATTAAAAAGAAGAGAGTTTTGAAAAACTTGCATCATTAACCATTCCAGGAGTTATTCTTACTGTATAGGGAACTTGCCTTTGCTGAAATTGAACATAGATGGGCATTTGTACACAAGGAGCTCAAACAGAGCCTGAAGAGAAAGGTCAAACCATTAAATAAATTCACAATATTCAGCAACTATCTAAAGCATGGTCTATTTTACTTCTAATTTCCTGTTCTTCCTCCAAAGACATAAATAATAACTACTGGCAATATCCAAACAGCATGTGAAATGCAAAGAGAAAAAAAACCCTGCTTACCAATATTTCCTCCAATTTCATACAAAAAAACTTCTCCTTTCTTGAGAGTCTGGGCAACCCCACTATGAGGGACAAAACAAAGGGATTACTTGTATCATCAAAGAGCTTGCAAGTAAATCACTTTAACATGCTTGGGGAATTCTGGCTGGTATGGAAAATTCATAACTTAGACACACTGTAATTATCTACACGTTTGTATTTTCCCATCTGTTAAATGTACCCAATAGGTAATAACAGTGTCACACCTGTACATTAAGATAAACAAATGGAATTATACATCTGAAGGCAAAATAGTAAATCAGTATCTAAATTTGTAAAATTCAAAAGAAAAGTTAATGTAACATTTCACTGCCAATCAAATTATTAATATGATTATCCACTTTGTATACAAGCCTAAAAGGTCCTCATAAAACTATTAAAAGAAATGTTTCCACCTTAGTTTTCACATTATGCTTATTTAATAAGTATTTATCATGGGTTTGCTGTGCTGACAACTCCAGTAGTGTGCAAGATGCATATAGAGAATAAGACATGCTTCTGGCTGGGTGTGAAGGCGCATGCCTGTAATCCCAGCACTTTGGGAGGCCAAAGCAGGTAGATCGCTTGAGCCCAGCCTGGGCAACATGGCAAAACCCCGCCTCTACCCAAAATACAAAAAATTCAGCCGGGCATGGTGGCAAGTGCCTGTGATCCTAGCTACTCGGGAGGCTGAGGTGGGAGGACTGCTTGAGCCCAGGAGATGGACGTTGCAGTGAGCTGAGATTGCACCACTGCATTCCAGCCTGGGAGACAGAACGAGACCCTGTCTCCAAAAAGACCAAAAAATTAAAAAAAAAAAAAAAAAGTGTTTAAAGATTTACCCTCTTCAAAGAATAAAGTGTTCCAGAACATTAGCTTCAAACATAAAAATTGGTGAAACTCAGTGGCTTTCAAATCTTTCTATAAAAGAATTACCTGAGAAACCTGCTGAAAATTCAGACCGAGAGCTCTAGAAACTCAGATTTAACTGGTCTAGAATAAAGCCCAAGAAACTGCTTTTCAAATGCTCTATAGTGGATTCTGAAGCATGGCAAGGTTAGTGGACCACTGAGATAAGGCCCTGAAGACACACTCTCTGGAACTGAGAAGAGAAAATCAGATCTGACTTGTATTCAAGCCATTAGGAAGAACATGGTATAGCAGCAGCGCTCCTCACCACCCATGGAATGGTTCATCTGGTTCTCCTCCTTTCTCTCCCCACCCTGTGTCCCTGGCACACTGGAAGGCTCTCTGGGTCCTCAGGCTGTGTTCCACCTGCTGCACTGCATCTGATCCACTTTGTTTCCAACCAGGGTGTAGGTTTATCTTTTAAATTAAGTAATTTAATCATTATTATTTTTGTTTTTAATCTAGTACATAACACAATCAACTATGGGTCTAAAGAGAGTCCCTATTTCTGTGAAAACCAAATTGAATGTTTCAGGAGACTTGATTTAAAGAAAAACATCTAGTTAGATATTGCTATCAGACTGATTCTCAAGTATCTGTGTTCCACTTTAAAGAAACAGGAGCTAGATTTCCTGGCATACTCAGATTTTTGCATAATGCTAATCAACAAATTCATTAAAGAAAAGGCAATAATCCTTTATCAAAGAATGAATGAATGTGCGATTTATTATATATATATTGTATGTCATTCATGTATCTATTGGCTTCAGTTGAGGAGGTGGGGGGAGAAAAAGAATGGAAGGATATAGAGTGGAATACAAATGGAAGAAGCACAGGTGGAATACAAATGGAAGAAGCACAGGAATGTGGTGGAAGAAATATATAAACATTTACTGAGAATTTCACCTACTATGCGGCCCAGACAGACAGTGCTATATGTGCACGGTCATTTTCCTAGTTAATTACAATAATAGACGCTATTCTGGTCCATTCTTATAAATGAGGAAGTTGGTACTTAAAGAGATGATAAAAACTAGCTGAAGGTGAAACAGAAATAGTTAGCTTTGAAATCCAGATTGCATCCCCAAGCATAGGGAAAGGGGCTGAGGACTGGGGGCGGAAGTGAGGTAAATGGAGAAGTTTACTAGACTTCCATCTAGGTGGAGAAGGATAGGAGGAAGAGCGGGAAGAACATACCCTGCTCCGGGTGTAGCAAATGCTTATTTAATACAAACACCACAAGCAGGAAATCCAAATTTGTCACAGGATAGTTGTCACAAGTTGGTGCTTTCTGTAACAATATACCTATGATTGTTTCATGCTATACCTTAAATATTAAAGTCACAGTTGAATGTGGAGTACAGCTTCATAGTCTCATATTATTAGCAAGTAGAGGAACAAAAGCACAGACTAAATTGAGCACTTGGGTCCTGAAAGTAAATGTAAATTAACTGTGTCTGGCTGGAAAGAGTTGCTTATATCTGAAGTCTGGCCAGGTCTTCAGGTACACATTCTGGGAGACAATGAGAGCATGGTTGGTGGGAAGAATGGCAAAAGTTAGTATCTACTAAGTCAAAGTAGGGAGCAGAGAGGAAGTGGACCGACTTTGCAGAAGCTGCAAAACACTATAGGGAGCAAAGACATTTGAGAACTTCCAACTGCCCCCAGGACATAATCCCCCAAAATCCATCTACTCTCAGACTCTGCACTAGTGGTTCCCAGATCTATGGTGCTCTGTAGATCCTCCAGCCAGCGTGGAGAATGGTGAAGGGGACTGCCTTCGGATTGAGAATTCCAGCTCTACCACCTATGAAAAATGTGTGACCTTGCAAATCTCTGTTTTCTTATCAGTGAAACAGACGCAATAATAGCACTTACTTCAGAGTGCTGTTTTGAGGGAAGTTTACACTGGCTTATTGAAGCCTAGATATTACCAATAAACCTCTCTCTCATTTCATCACCATCTGTTAGCTGCACAGATTCATCCTTTCTCCCAATTTATAAACCCTGAGGGAAGGTACTTTAAAATATATGTTTATATCTCCCCTTCCATTTATGGTACTAGAAGTATGTAACATGTTTCTGTTCTGTTTAAGGCCCTGTGCTAGAACAGAAACATATTACATACTTCTAGTACCATATATTAAAATTGGAGAGGCTTTGGTGGAAAGCTTGATTGAAGCCCCCAAATGTTAGAATGAGGAGATTCAATTCAATGAAAGACCAAGAGAGAGTATTCGTAAACTGAGATGCCAATGCCCTGGATTTCCCTCTGTTTTTAAACATTTAGTTTATTTCCGTGACTGAAAATGAGGCTGGAGAAGGCATGAAAACATGACTTCAGCTAAAAGAAAGAATTCAAAGGGCAAAACCTGAAAATTCAATATACTTCTTAGAATCTCTAAAATTTAAGAAAAGACACTACCAAGTGTTCTGGAAAGGGCATACTCTAATATAGTGAGAGGGATACTAGCAGCTTTCCAATGACTTTCCCTGCCCTGTCAACCCCAAAATATAGATGAAGGGCCTGTTGTCCTTAATGAGGATGGTATGTTCTCCCCCTGAGACTTCAGCACTCAAAGGCCTGGTTTTCCTCTTTCCATTCTTTATGGTTTGTTTCTAAATTTGACCATTTTGAAATTCATTATATTTCATAGAAAAAGTTGTGTCTTTTCTTTATTTTAATGCCACTGCATCCTAATTAGTAATTTTTCTTACAGCCTACAAACAGTAATTAACCTCCAATCAACATATCCTGGAAAGAATATTGAGTGGTCTCGCTTGGCAAGCCCATCACAGGCCCAGTGAAGGAACGCTCAAATCCTGCTTGAATCAGGCTCAACCTGAACACAAGCCACATCAAATGAACTAAACTCATTCTCACAGTCTAATGGTTAAGTCTGCTGTTCTCTTCTTCTGGGAACACAACATTTTTAAGCATTTCATACTACCCCACAATTAAAAAAAGGAAAAAAAAAAAGCAGCAGCGAAGGGGAGAGAGAGAGCAAGTGAGTTATGCCATGGAATAATTAACACAAAACAGGCCTCTACCTTTCTTGGCTGAGAAACCTGGCAAGTACATCACTGGCTTTTAGTTCTTCAGTTAGCTGTATTGCCATGGAAACTTTCGAAAGATGGGGAGCTTGCACTCGAATCACTCCCTGAGGAACGTCAGCCTGCAAAGCAATAATGACACTGGAACAAAGCTGGCAGCAGCTGGAACGTGTAACTCTACAACGCATTATATAGTAAGTGTACTTAACTACTACACATTTTACTTCACTACATAAAAACCTTAACTACTGTATAATGTAATTTGCTAAATTACATCAAACCTCAAATATCCTCTTAATGGTGATAGGGGAACTTTATAATGCCTGTGCAGTAATGCTTAATTATTTTTAAAGATGTAAAGAATGACAGCAATAACCATTACTGCCATATTAAGTGCTGATTTCTGAGTATTATCTACTGAGGGTGCTTCTTCATGTAGCAATTTATGAAATTGAATCAGAAAGAAGTTACTTTGTGTGCTATTGCAATATGTACATTTGAAAAATCTTCCTGGACATTCACAAAATTTCACAAAAATTTTTTTGTCTCTGAATGTTTTATAAAAAAGAAACATGCTTTTCTATTTATATTATGTCTGTTCCCCATTTGGTTAATGAGCTCATGCTTTTTGGCTATACACTTTGAACTTATGATGACCCCTTCTAAATCTTTTGCCCATGGATGTGAAAAACATTTTATGGATTCGAGGATACCAGTGAAAGTTTATGAGGTTTGTAATACCAAAATGTCAGCTATAGCATTAGAAATATTAGGCTTAATTAATTCCTAAATGGTTTTTCTAAAATAAATACTATTATTTATAACCATTATGACTTAGACCTTAGAATAAACAGCAAGCATAAATCATGTTTAAAAGATAATGCTTTAAAAAATATAAATACCCTGTTCAATTGAACCAAAATTTATTAAAGATCTACTGAGTACCAGATATTGTACTGTGTTTACTTACCTAGTAATAAGAAACGAGTCCTTTACTGCATAATATTATTTTATGCCCACAATATCATGTCCTTTTTTTTTTTTCTTTGTAATATACACGGTCTTGAATTTTTTTTTTTTAAATAAACATCTCGGGAGTTTGAGACTAGCCTAGCCAACATGGCAAGACCCTGTTTCTACTAAAATTAAAGAAATTAGCTGGGTGTGGTGGCGCCCACCTGTAATCCCAGCTACTTGGGAGGCTGAGGTAGGAAAACTGCTTGAACCTAGGAGGCGGAGTTTGCAGTGAGCCAAGACGCACTCCAGCCTGGGAGACAGAGTGAGACTCCATCTCAAAAAATAAATAAATATCAAGCAGAGATATACAACAGGTGCCATTAATCTGATTTCTTTCAAAGTTCAACAAAAATAATATACCTTTAGAATCAGGCTCCATAAAAATGTAGGTACCCTAAAATATTTAATATTGCTTCTCAGTAATATCAGAGATTTAGTGTGGGAATAACAAGAAAAAGAAGCAACACTGTATAAGACTGTACAGTGAATATGGGACTGTGTAAAGCCACGGACTGCAAACAACAGCTAGACCTGCAAAGGTATCACAAAGGACCTGACCATCAACCTCAGAAATCCTGCTGCAGAGTGGGTGGTGCCCCACCTGCCTCCTTCCTCTGACCAATCAGTGAAGGGCCACAGAACACATTACTCCAAACCTTAACAAAAATAGACAAAGGCTTCCAGGGTCTTGCACTCATGATTTTGCTGGGCTTACTTTGGTCATAGCATCCTCTTCTAACTTCTCTTTCAGGATATATTATGCTCAATTCAATCTGTGAAGGACAATCTAATTCCAATCTCCCAATTCCAACCTGTGCCCAAATCCCTCAATTCCTGCTTCATCTTTCTATCCAGCCTGAATCCTTGGCTTGATTTTTTGACTTATTGATACTTTAATCTATGACCTTGACCTCATCCCTAGGATACAAGTATAATTTCCTCCGTCCTTGATTCTGTGACAGGCTTTATTTTCACTTGTAACACTTTGGAAAACCTGCTGCTTCTTGCAATGGATGGGGCATTTCATGTGGTACAAAGCAGTTATTAAATCAATGGTATAACATACAACTCAGGGACTCCATGAACTTCTCCCTGGGGTTTGAACTCTAGGTTATTTCCCATTATGGCCATTTAACCTGTTCGCACGGCCTCACCTATCTGTTGCCTCATAGGAGGTGGAAAATAATAAGTGGCATGGACACCTTTAACGTTAGACTGAAAATTGTAATAGCAACATGTGAAGCATTGAGACTGTGCTCGTGAAATCCCAATCCACCTTGTCTACTCAGTAAGCACAACAATATTAGTATTTTGGATTCTGTTAGTTTATCACTGTTATTACTATTGTTTTGTGGAGGGACCTGAATGGCAGGCTAGAGTTTGCAGATAGCCATGTACTTTATATCGAGGTTAAAAGTTAGGAAATCCTGGTTGAGTCATAGTGTCAAATATCCTTATATATAGGTTTATCAGGGACAGAAATTGCTCCCATAGTCACATCTCATCCAGCCCTAGAATATCAAGGTAGTCAAATCTACACTGACATTTAAAGGGAAGATGATTGGATTAAGTTTTTATAGAGAGAAAGTCCACAATAAATGAGTTGCAAAACCAAAATGATTCAGAAAATAATATATTATCACAGAGAGTTCAGGGGTATGGCAATCTTAAGTCAGCTCCTTGCCTTTCCCCCCACTATTTCTTGTAGCACCGCCTATTGTTTAGATAAAAAGGTCCATCAGCACTCCAAGCTTTCCTATCTTTGTGTACGTTCTACTCCCCCTCCCAAATCTCTCTCTGCTAACCATTTTTCAAGGCTCAGCTCAAATACCTCAAACTCCATGGACTCTTCCATGCTCCACAGGGGTCAAAACGAATCTCTTCATTCTCATTCTTATAAAGGAGAGCTGACTCTCCTTTATAAGGGTCCTACTATACGACCTGTATTCTGGTTGTATGCCACATGTCTTACTCTTATATGTAGCCACCCATCAATGTTTATTGATTAAATGAATCATTCAAAATTACTTATTTTTTGTTTGTTTTTACTAACAATGATAACATAAAGTAAAATTAATCTAGAATAAAAGAAAGTATGCAAAGGGGTATTTCCTTAATGGCAAAAAATCATCTTAGGAACATTGTCTAAAAGAAACAAGTTAAGGTG
The DNA here is from genome assembly GCF_000951035.1 of Colobus angolensis palliatus. Taxonomy (NCBI): domain Eukaryota; kingdom Metazoa; phylum Chordata; class Mammalia; order Primates; family Cercopithecidae; genus Colobus; species Colobus angolensis. Next base: position 1,652,016 of record NW_012116511.1, on the reverse strand, counting down.
CCTCCATCCACCATATGGTATTCCCTCTACTACCAAGAAAAGACAGGAAGGGAAAGAAAGCAGAGAAAAGGAATTAAGTATGTTACAAGAGACAATTCAGTCACTTACTTCTGTAGAGAGCCAAAGAGAAAAGCCAGAGTTACTAACATTAGCATGTACCTGCTTGGGGATGTAGTCTCTTTTCCCCTCCAACACCTCTCATGAAGAGCTGAATGTATTAGTCTCTTCTCGTGCCGCTACGAAGAAATACCCAAGACTGGGTAATTTACAAAGAAAAAAGGTTTAATTGATTCACAGTTCCTCACGGCTAGGGAGGTCTCAGGAAACTTACAATCATGGCAGAAGGCACCTCTTCACAGGGCAGCAGGAGAGAGAAATGTCAAACAAAGGGGGAACAGTCCCTTATAAAACCATCAGATGTCATGAGAACTCACTCGCTATCACAAGAACAGCAGCATAAGGGTTACTACCCCCATGATTCAATTACCTCCTACCAGGTGCCTCCCACAACACATGCAGATTATGGAAACTACAATTCAAGATGAGATTTGGGGGGGTATCATTCCATCCCCAACCTCCCAAAATCTCATGTCCTCACATTTCAAAACACAATCATGCCTTTCCAACAGTCCCCCAAAGTCTTAACTCATTCCAGCATTAACCCAAAAGTCCAAGTCCAAGGCCTCATCTGAGACAAGGCCAGCCTCTTCCGCCTGTGAGTCTGTAAAATCAAAAGCAAGTTAGTTACTTCCTGGGTACAATGGGGATACAGGCATTGAGCAAATGCACCCATTCTAAATGGGAGAAACTGGCCAAAACAGGGGGCTTCAGGCCCCATGCAAGTCTGAAATCTAACAGGGAAGTTGCCAAATCTTTTTTTTTTTTTTTTTTCAATGGAGTCTTGCTTTGTCACCCAGGCTGGAGTGTAGTGGCATGATCTCAGCTCACTGCAACCTCTGCCTCCTGGGTTCAAGCGATTCTCCTGCCTCATCCTCCCGAGTAGCTGAGATTATAGGTGCTTGCCACCATGCCCAGCTAAATTTTGTATTTTTAGTAGAGACAGGTTTCACCATGCTGGCTGCTGGTCTTGAACCCATGACCTCAAGTGATCCACCCGCCTTGGCCTCCCAGAGTGCTGGGTAACAGGCATGAGCCACCATGCCCAGTCTAACCAAATCTTAAAGTTCTAAAATGATCTTCTTTGACTCCATGTCTCACATTCAGGTCATGCTGATACAAGAGGTAGGCTCCAACAGCCTTGGGCAGCACTGTCCCTATGGCTTTGCAGGGTACAGTCCCCCTCCCGGCTGCTTTCACAGGCTGCTGTTGAGCGTCTGCAGCCTTTCTAGGCACATAGCAACAGCTGTCAGCGGATCTACCATTCTGGGGTCTGAAGGACAACGGCCCTCCTCTTATAGCTCCACTAGGCAGATTCCCAGTGGGGACTCTGTGTGGGGGCTCCAAACCCACATCTCCCTTCTGCACTGCCTTAGTAGTGGTTCTCCATGAGGGTTTTGCTCCTGCAGCAAATTTTGCCTGGACATCCAGCATTTCTGGATATCCAGGCATTTCCATACATCCTCTAAAATACAGGCGGAGATTCCCAAACCTCATTTCTTGACTTTGGTGTACCTACAGACTAAACACCGTATGTAAACTTGCCAGGCTTGGGGTTTGCACCCTCTGAAGTAATGGCCCAAGCTGTACCTTGGCCCCTTTTAGCCACGGCTGGAGCTGAAGCAGCTGGGATTCAGGGCACCACGTCCTGAGGCTGCGTAGAGCAAGGGGGCCCTGGGCCTGGCCCAGGAAACCAGTTCTCCCTCCTAGGCCTCTCTGTGATGGGAAGGGCTGCCTTGAAGGTCTCTGACATGCCTTAGAGACATTTTTCCCATCGTCTTGGTGATTAACATTTAGCTTCTTGTTACTTATGCAAATGTCTGCAGTGGGATTGAACTTCTCCCAGGAAATGGGTTTTTGTTTTCTACCACATTGTCAGGCTGCAAATTTTCCAGACTTTTATGTTCTGCTTCCCCTTGAATGCTTTGCCGCTTAGACATTTCCTCCACCAGATACACTAAATCATCTCTCTCAAGTTCAAAGTTTCACAGACCTCTAGGGCAGAGTCAAGTTGCCACCAGTTTCTTTGCTACAGCATAGCAAGAATCACCCTTATTCCAGTTGCCAACAAGTTCCTCATCTCCAGCTGTGACCACCTCACCATGGACTATCAGCATTTTGGTCAAAGCCATTCAACGCATCTCTAGAAGTTCCAAACTTTCCCACATCTTCCTGTCTTCTGAGCCCTCCAAGTCTCTAGAAAGTTCCAAATTCTTTCATATTTTGTTATCTTCTTCTGAGCCCTCCAAACGGTTCCAACCTCTGCCTGTTACCCATTTTCAAAGTCACTTCCACATTTTCAGGTATCTTTACAGCAGCACCCCACTCCATCGGTACCAATATCTGTATTAGTCATGGTTCTCTAAAGGGACAGAATTCATAGCATTGATGTATACATAAAGGGGAGTTTATTAAGGAGTACTGACTCACATGATCACATGGTGAAGTCCCACAATAGCTCATCTGCAAGATGAGGAGCAAGGAAGCCAGTCCGAGTCCCAAAACCTCAAAAGTGGGGAAGCGGACAGTGCAGCCTTCAGTCTGTGGCTGAAGGCCAGACAGCCCCTGGCAAACCAGTGGTGTAAGTCCAACAGTCCAAACCTTGAAGAACTTGGAGTCCAGTGTTCGAGAGCAGGAAGCATCCAGCCAGGAGAAAGATGAAGGCCAGAGGACTCAGCAAGTCTGTTCCTTCCACTTTCTTCTGCCTATTTTTATTCTAGCCATGGTGGCAGCTGATTAGACGGTGCCCACCCACATTGAGGGTGGGTCTGCCTCTCCAGTCCACCAACCTAAATGTTAATCTCCTTTGGCAACACCTTCACAGACACACCCAGGAACACCACTTTGCATCCTTCAGTCCAATCAAGTTGACACTCAATATTGACCATCACACGAAGAAGGCCTCTAATAATATGACCATAAGCCCATGATTTCTAAATGAGCTCAGGTATCATAGCTTTGGGGAGTATGACCATGCTTCCTTATGAAATGAGGTGTTGAGGTCAGGGTGGTATAAGGACTTGCACAGAAAGCACCACATCTGACCCAGGAATCTAGGATCTTTCTGATAGTTAAGAGTTTTAATAAAGAGTCCCAAGGTACTAGCTTCTGGGGGCAATTGAGAGTTTTCACGTATATGTGTAATGTTAGGTAATTGACATATAATTGACATAAAAACCACAGGCTGGTTTTTGCCAAGATGGGAAGCAGCATGAGTACTCTCCTACAGATTCCTTCTGGCTATGAAATAAAGCATTTCCCACATCCCTTTCCCTCAATGAGCAGGGGATGAGGTTAAGTCACCTTTGAGCTCAGCAAGAAACCTTCCCAAGCTACAAACTGTAATCATTTTGACTTATTTCAAACAGCTTGAATATCAATATCCTTGGAAAGCATTTCATTAAACTAACAATAGTACATGGTTTTCATTAAACCTTCCTAGGCTGACATTCCCTGACCACTAGAGAACCTGTATTCTATAATAGGGAGAGCGTGTGTGTATGTGTGGTTTGTGTGTCTATGGGATATGAACATTTCTCAGCTTGTTTATTTCTGCAGTGATTCATCCCATCCAAATTCTTACAACGATACAGAGATTGAGTTTGACTCAATATGGATCTACAATGCTCTTTATCTCTGAAGAAGAAATGAGTTTAACCAGTACATATAATGGTAAAGTTAAAGAGTTAAACTTGTTTCTGGGAAGTTTTTTGCTGGATATCTTGACAAGGAAGGCCAAATGATATTTATGAAGATGACAAACAATAAATTATGCCAAAGCCATCATTTAAATGGTGTATGACAACCACTATTAAGTACTAGAATCATGCTGTATCGAATACTGAAGCTATTAGTATACTAATTACATTGAGCTGCCAAGCTTTGAAAAGACATAACATGCCTGATCGTTAAGCCAAACAGTCTGTTCTTGAGCCATAATAATAACTGAATCTGTACACAGTATGATCTTTATAACCTTTCTATTTCACATGTTTTAATCTGAAGTTGTGACTCTGTCCCCTGCATTTTTTTCCCCATTGAGATAGGGGAGGAGTGTGCTTGCGAACTGCAGTTATGGGAGATACAGCAGGACTGGAGAAGGGCAGTATTTGACTAACACACCATCAAAGAAAAGTCACAAAGGATTTTACAACTTCAAGAGTGTTAATTTCTTATGCATGCAAAGATTACAATAATAGAGAAAATGACCTCATATTGTCTTCACATGTTTTACATATTGAAATACAGTTTATATTTCTAAACCTGATTTTATTATTATCTGGTTAAATCACAATTTTAGCATTTTTTCATAAGGTATATAAAAACACTGCATTGCTCATATTTTTGCACTCTAGAGATTAGAAATTTAATGTCAGACCTGTAGAAGAGGTCTTTTTCTTTTCCATTAAAAGCTAATTTAAATGTAAAGCTGACATTTTTTATGCTACAGAAAACCCTTTTTATCTTCAAAAGGGCAAATTGGAAATACAGCTTTTTCAAAAAGAAGGCCAGATATAACACATATTTTAGAAAATTACACAGGGACATTTTAGCAAGGTATCTTAAACTAAAATGGTATATTCATCACCCTAGTCTGAACTGACAACACTGGGAAGTGGTGATATAAAAGGAATTCTCTAGTATCTTGAACTATGTGCTAATTATAATTGGATCTTTGTTATCCAAATGCCTTAAACTTTTATCCAACTCACAGATTCAGAGGATTTTAAAGAAAGGCTTAAAATAACTTCCATAGTTAATAAGCATTCAATTTCCAATGGCATACGTTCTAGTATTTTTTCTTTTAATGTGGTATTTTTATGCACTATTAAAAAAATCAGGGAATGTCATAAAAAGAAATAAGATTTTGTGCTTGATATTGTAATTTGATTTTCCACTTGGGTCCCCAAGTAAATCCAGACACTGTTTCCAGACCTAAAGCAGATGCTCGAAACAATACCTGCCACAACGCTTTGCAGCGAGAACCATTAAATGAAATCAGAGTTGCAATTCTAAACAGAGTCGTGCATAAAGGCACGCAACCCTGGCCACAAACAACTCAGCATCTACACCGCACTGCTGCCAATGCCAGGATTCTTCCAGTGGTAGCAACAGATTTCTTTTCCACAGCCATAGCCCTACCCTCTAAAATGTGACAAGATTATTCCGGAACTTTCAGCAAGTCACGTAAGTTCTCTAAAGCTTGAGCTCCTCCCTGGTAAATTAAGGGTGTGATACTAGCATGTCCCAAGTTAGCACTAACATTAACCCTAGGAGAGAAAGCCTTTTGTTTCCTTGACCTCTGAGGTCAGATGTGGTGAGCAGCATATGGCATCTTTGACAGAATCTCACAGAGCCACTCTGTACCCTCACTCTCATAAACGAACAGCCTCCCTTTGAGAGGTGAGCTTGAATGGCAGAAGAAACACCATACAAACCTAAGTCACGATAACCCTGAGGCCTGGATGAGTCAACAAATCATAACCAATTGTTCATCAAAGCTGCCCCCACATTCTTAGTAGGCAGAGATGCAATCTGAGGTAATTATAAGATATCTGGCATTTCCTTTAAAATTCTAAAAGAAAGAAACATGTGGGAGACAGGATGCAACAAGGTCAGAAAAATGTGTTCAATTGTTGATGATAAAGGTTTTGGGGGGCTCATGTACTATTCTTTCTACTCATGTGTGTTAAAAAAAGTTTCATGATAAAATTAAATATACATGTGCATACACACATACAAACACACCAATAGGAAGAGGGAATTACCCTTCCAGTTTTTAGACAATACACACGCCCAAGCCCTGCCCTGGGAGAGTCTGACTCAGTGGGTCTAGTGAGTCACCCAATCATAGTTTCCTTTTTGTTTTGTTCTAAAATAATATTAGTAGGCCAGGTGCAGTGGCTCACACCTGTGATTCCAGGTGTGAGAGGCTGAGGAGGGAGGATTGCTTGAGGCCAGGAGTTCAAGATCAGTCTGTGCAACATAGCAAGACCCTGTCTCTACAAAAAATTTAAAAATTAACCAGGCATGGTGGTGCATGCCTGTAGTCCCACTTACTCATGAGGCTGAGGTGGGGGGATCCCTTGAGCCTGCAACTTTGAGGTTACAATGAGCCATGATTGCACCATTGCACTTCAGCCTGAGTGACAAAGTAAGATCTTATCTCCAAAATTAAACAAACCTTTAAAAGATTAAATATTACAGATGCCTCTATTGTGAACTTCTGGTTAAATACCATTAACCTGATCCGAGGCTATCATTTTATAAAAGAAACTGAAGCCCACAAAGGTAAAATGACTTCTCACACTCACTCATGGCAGAGCTGGGGCTATATCCTCAAGCCACATGACTTCTGGGGTGTATGTGTGGGTGCAGGTGTGTGTGTTATCAACCCCAACAAGTTAAAGGCTATCAGAAAATGATTATTATTAATGGTCTACAATTTTCTTATTGCTCCTCCAACTGTTTCTTCCTAGTATAATTAATGGATAAGACATATTAGTATTTAAGAACATCTACATTTGAACCAAACACTTAGTATGAGGTAATCACTAAAAACACTTGCCTTATGAGGTAAATTGAGTACATCTTACAAGCTGGCACAAATTATTAATTACCTAGTCTAGCATGTCTTAATAATACGAAGGCCCGATTTTAAACAGTTAGCTTTAATAGCATACAAAATTATTATTTTTTAAGAGGGGTTCAAGTGATCCTCCTGTTCAGCCTCCCAAGTAGCTGGGACTACAGGTGCATGCCACTGCATCGAGCCAAAGTCTCTTAAAAATATTACCTTGAAGAATGTTTATGATCTATAATCTCTTTCACTCTCCAATTCCTGGCAATCTAGCTTCTTCCATAAATTATCATTGACAATGTTTTGGAGAAAGTAATAATTAACCTTCAAATTCGAAAACCTTTGTCCAATGTTAACTGTACTCAGCCTCTCCGCAGCATTTGGCATTACTAACCAAGCTCTTTCTACTTAGTCTACTCTTTCTGCCTGGGCTTCAGATAAACTGTACATCCTTCAACTTTCTCTTACTTCCTATTATTTCCTAGCATCCTTTACCAGCTCTTCTTGAATGGCCCATACTTCAATATTGGAATCCCTAGAGATCTCTCTTTGCCTCTTTATTTTCTTACTCCATATATCCACCTTGTATAATATGAATCACTCTATGGCTTCAACAACAATTTCTAGGCTCATCCCAAAGGTGTGCCTCCAATGCTGGACGCTCCTTGAAATTCAGGCCCCTGTAGCCAACTCTCACACAGGCAAGTTAACCCAAAGTGTCAAAAACTTACTTTTACGTCTGTTTCCCTTTTGCTTGATGCTAAAGTCACCCAAGGCAAAATTTGGCAAGTCATTCTAGATTCCCTTCTTCTTCCACACCCTTCACATCCAATCGGTATCCACATCTTGCAGGGTTCCTATTGGCTCACATTCTAAAGTTTTTTCCATTCTCAACAGGGCCTTGGCTCTAGCCCAGGACCATTTTAAGAACAACATATGAAACATATTTTATAACAGCAGTGATCCATGTTCATTGTATTACCACCCGTAAACCCAGAGTTTTGGTATATATCCTTCTTAGAGTCCTTCTGTGATCTATGGCGAAACAAAGGATAATGGTGAAGACTCCATGGATTTAAAGTCATATAGATTTGGTTTCAAATTCCAGCTCCACCAATTCCTATCTAGATAACCTTAGTAACTTTAAGATCGGTAATTCTCATTTTCCTCATCTGAAAAAAATTAGACAATAATACACTCCAATTAGACTATCATAAATATTACATGAGACAATGTTTATACACTGTTTAGCATCATGCCTGACCTATGCAAAACATTAAAATCATAGTTATTACCCCCTAAAAATACAGCACTACACCACTCACTGATTCCTAACCTCTTTTTTCACATAGTAACAGATTACAAATCTCTTCAATGTCAAGATACACATTTGTACATTTTCATGGTATTTCGCTGTATAGATATGCCATAACATATTTAACTAGCCACCTCTATTCTTTTGGATTATCTCTAATTTTGGTCAGTGTAAGAAAATGACAATGAACTTAACCACAAATATTTGCTTGCTCACGCTATTACTCTCTTTGGAGGAATTTCTGAGTCCAGTGAAGTGCATGGTTTTCAAGACTTTGCCACATGCCACTGTTCTCTGGAAGGACTCTACCAATTTATATACTCCCATCAACAAGGAAATTACCTACCATCTCCCACCTACCCTCCAGTCTTACACTCCCTCAATCTTTCCTTTGCCTTTCAGCAATTCCCTGTCATGCACAGAGTAGAAACTTTGCTCTCTATCTCTCTTGAGGCTCACTCCTGCTTACCCCCTCTGCCCCTGTCTCTCTACGCACCTAAGTGGCCAGTTAGCATGACCTGATTTTCTCTCCAAACATTTCAAATATCCCCACTTATATGTCTAATGACATCATACTCAACAGGTCCTAAATTGAAATCATGAAATTGAAAGCAATACCATCCTTCCAATTTCTCAGGCCAAAAATCAGTCATTTTTGACCTCTTTTATTCTCCTACATGATTTCCATCAGGAAATCTCAATGGCTCTAATTTCAAAACAAAATCCAGAATCCAACCATTTCTCCACTTTCCAATACTGATACCCTGGTCTGAACCACCATTATCTCTCACCTGGATTACAAGAACCTCTCAAATGATTTCCCTACTTCTCTTTGCCCCCTTATAGTCCATTCTCAACACAACAGCCTAAGGAATCATTTTAAAACATCGTATAGATTTTCAAGCCTTTGTTTCAAACTCCCATTTCACTCAGAGTAAATCCAAATTTCTGAAGATGATCTGTCTACAAGGCCCTATGCAATCTTGTCCCCTTGCCCCCTGACCTCATTTCACACTACTGTTCCCTCTGCTGGCTTCACTCCAGCTACACTCCCTCATTAAGGTAAGTTCCTGCCTTAAGGATTTTGCACAGACTATTCTTTCTGCCTGGACTGAGTTTCCTGAGATATACACACAGGTCAACTCCCTGCCCTTCCTCTTGTCTTTGCTTAAATGAATAATATCCAGACTATCTCAACTTAATAGTGCCAGGGGCTCTCCTTCCCAATTCCCTTGTTCTGTTGTTTTTATTACTTTTGGAGGATAAACCACATACTAACACATCATATGAATTACTTCCTGGATTTACTTATATTTTTAGAATTTAAGCTGTAGAAGAGCAGTGATCTTTATATGTTTCGTCCAGTAATTTATATTTCAAGTACCCAATAATTCCTGGCACACAGTAGGCACATATCAAGTAACTGTTTAACAAATGAAAAAAATCACCCCCAGGCAATTTCATGCCCTACAGTTTCATATTACATATTTGAATGATTTGGAGGAGAGTCAAGAAAGTACAGCAACCAGACAGAATGAAGGAGGGGGCGTGGCTTACAGCAAAGTAGACGGTCTTTGTTCCATCCAAAGGGAACAGCTTCTACTCAATTCCAGGCAATTGCTACCCTGCTCGAAAGCAGGCCCCTTACCGCCAGAAGATGAGGGATGTCCCAACATCCATTTGTTATTCGGATGGTGGTTCAAACTTTCACATTAAATCTTTTAGTTTTAGAATTCTGGCAGTTGCCAGTTGGAAGCAACATGCAAAAAACTCTTGTTACTTAGTGACTTACCACATATCCACAGTATTTGAACTTAGCTTGTACCTCTACTTGTCCTGTAATTGCTTTCTGTGTCTATTTACTCTCCCTAATAGAATGACATAATTTTTTTAAAAAACCTTTGGATACTGATTAGAATTTTTTTTTTTTTTTGAGATGAAGTCTCACTCTGTCACTCAAACTGGAGTGCAGTGGCACAGTCTCGGCTCACTGCCTCCTGGGATCAAGCGATTCTCCTGCCTTAGCATCCCAAGTAGATGAACTACAGGTGTGTGCCACCACGTCCAGCTAATTTTTATATTTTTAGCAGAGACGAGGTTCCACTGTCTTGGCCAGGCTGGAGATTAGAATTTTTCTACCAAAATGACAGGCCAAATGGACCTCCACCATGGGCTGTGATGTCAGAAGGCTTCCTCTGCGGGTTAGATGGCTCCTCTCTAGTGACACCTGAACAACACCAACACTGATTTATTTTTCACATCTCAGCTTGACTCCCCAGTGAAGTCTCTCTCATGCGTACTTCCTGTTTTGTAGATGACGGTACCCTGGTCAGGCTTCAATCACATACCTCTGAGCTACATCCCTTCTATATCCCTTCTCCTGGCTCCTCGAGCGCGAGCACCCAGCTCCCCGACTCCCTGGGAACACCTAACATAAAGTGAGGGGCTAGCACCAAGGTGGCAGTAGCATTTTGTTAGATGAGTAACTGAATTTCACATAAGGGAAAAACAAAACAAAACTCAAATGCTTTTTTTTCCATAAATGACAAAATTACTAAAATATTCCATCTCCAAAAAGTAAACATTTCATTTTTTCTACATATTATTAAAAAGGTACACCCCAAACGTTTCCTTAAGTAGATCCTGAGCTTCAGAGTATCACGGCTAAATGCGCTATAAAAAGACAAGGCTATAAAGTCACTTAATATGAATGAGAAGGGCTGCAAAACAGATTTTATTCACATATTTACTATGGTCTTAGAGGTAACAGAACATTCTAAATTTAACCAAAAGCCAAACAAAAATGCTTTCTAAAAGCCTTTAGGAATATATCAAGGCCTTTCTAAAAAAAAAATAAGCATTATTTACAACTTCTCTTTATGTTTTTAAAGATATTTAAAACTTGATTTAAAATGTTTTACAATGCCAAGAAAGTATTATTTTTTAAGAGTGAGAGATACAAATAAATCTAAGAGAAAAACTTTGTTTTTATGGTTACTGGATCCATAAGCAGGTCAAAACCAAAAATTCAGACAAAGGCTGATAACTGCATTTTCACATTATTCCACAAGATGTCAGCATGTAACTAAACAACTTCAATGGTGGTGGTAGAGGGAGGAGGAGGATTCACCTAAATAGAACAATAGAAACCCGTTCATTTCATGATCTTACGCTACAGCTTTGGTAACTCACTTCATAAACGCATATCCATGTATATTTCATTATTGTAAACCCAGTTCTTAATATATCCTTACAGTACTTTATAAATACAGCTATTTAGATATTTCTTTTTTGAAACACCTTAATTTTTTTCTTTCCAATTTAGCTCTCAAAATTCTTCTGATCAAATTAAGAACCTTCAAATACTTATTAAGGTCCAGGAATAATCTTCGGCACAACACAAACATTAACCTATGTGTCTCTCTGGATTAGCTATTTTCCCCCATTCTACAGATGAGAAAAATTTAGAAAAAAATGTCAGTGGTTCACATGGGGTTACTTACTCACTCTAGATTATATATTCAGTAGGCGACTAGAGTCTCTGCAGGAGGGGTAGGGGTAGGGGTAGGGGTAGGGGTGTGGGTGTGTGTGTGTGTGTGTGTGTGTGTGTTCAGTCTTGTCTTGATATCTTCCTTTGTTCCCCATTAACAGCTCACATGCTGAGTCACCAACACCTGACCAACTATCAATCCTGATCATTAGCAGCAGTAGTAGGAAGATAGTTACTGACGTCTTTCACTTACAAGTAGTACCAAAGCCTCGTAAGTGGCAGAAAGTCATACTACGGCGACATTAAATAAAAATGTTTGGTATTAAAAAGTAACTTAAAATCTGAATAGATACACATCTCCACTATTTCCTTACATCATTTGTACTCTTATCTTGCTTTTCATATTTTTCTCGGTCATAAGCCATTTTCTTCAGCAGTTTCTTCATGGCTCTTTTATCCTTTTTATGATTTTCCGTGTTTTGCTTCCTCACTTGGTTTACAATAAACTTGGGAATCTACAGAGAAAAGGAATTAATCTTGGAGAGGAAAAAGAAGTGCCAGCATTTTAAACTACAGGAAAAAACTGTATTTTTTAAATTTCAAAAGGAGTAAAGGGTTTCTCTTTTTGATAAGACTGCCGTTTTCCATGCACTATTCATTAAATCTGTGAAAAGAAAGTGCTTCATATTATTCACTTACCAGGTGTGCAGGGCATCCACATGGTGTAATTCACCACCCACTGTGGAAGGTTCCAAAAGAGGCTTTGTGAAGTTCAAGGACACAGTGGCCTTCTTCCATGCCAGACTGGAGACCCCCTGAGGTGACGAGCAGTAGAAGCCACCACCTCCATAGGTCTTTCCTTTTGCAGCCTCCTACCTACAGCCCTGCTAGCTAACCTAAAGTCCCCTTCTAATAACCAGCTAGCCTCTGCTGTCATGAGAGAAAGAACAACTCCTCAAGAAACAAGAGCTGATAGGTAGCTGGCAAAAATCCAGGACAAATTTATCCTACGAAATCACATTAGCAAAACCAAAATATTTTAAGGTATCAAAATGTAACCATGAAATAATGTTGACAAACATTGAGATTTAATAAATGGATATTGATTTTTTATTAAAAAACACATTTGAAATCATCTACATCAGTTGTCTTTTTATAGATTATAAAGACTTCAGGATCTAAATATCATCACTCTTTTTAACAAATTAATGTTTGGAAGTTCCTCAAATAAGAGATTGAAATATTCAATATTATAATTTTGCTTGGAATTCCTTTAGGTCATTTTTTTCTAAATGCTTATAAGATGCCTCACTGAAAAATTATAAATTTCATTGGAAAATGAGCACCTAATCAATGAAGGCTCTCAGCCACTACCATCCACTGATAAGCTGTCAAAACAAGCTCAAAATAAGTGTAAAACAGAGGAAACCATTTTTAAAGATGTTCTCAGCAATAAGGGTACAAAATGCATGCACCCCTTTCAATAAAGGGTCTATGAATAAGAACTGAATAATCTGAAATGAAGATAGCATGGGCTTTTAAAAATAGAGCAGGACTTTAAAACACTGAGAAATGGGAAAATAAGCAGAAGTAAATAAAAAGTACTTCTTACGAGGCATGTTCTGACATAATTTTAAAACAGAAATTCACAGAGCCCTCCTTACCTATATGAATAAAATGTCTTTAATATTTTCTGCACTCACAAATTTTAAATTTAATTTAATACAGCTAATAACAAACATGTAATATGTTTTTAAACTACTAAGAACAAAGCATATGATATATACTTACAGTCCACAGAAGTTTTTGATACTTAATCAATAAGTGCATGGTATTTGCTGTCCCAGCTGCCATTACAAATTCTCGCTGTTCACTGGACTTCAATCCCAACGCATGACACATAAAGAGATTTGGGGCCATGACCATTGCTACATTCATGACTGTCATTTTATTTTTTTCTTTATTATCTATTACTCTTTGGAGAAATTCAAGAAGGGCCTGAAACAGAAATGACGCTTTTGAGATTGGTGTCATATATGAAGATAAAAGATTAAAGCACTGTTGCATATGCAATTTTTATTTCATTAAAAAAAAAACAAGTTGTGTATAAGCACAGTCAACTAATCACATCCAACAGGCCCTGTTACCAAAACTTCTCCATTTGGTTGACGCTCCCTGAGATGGAAATTTGCTTCTACTAAGGACCATGGTGCTGGAGAATGAAGCAGAGATGGCACATAGCTGAACTAGGGAGCAGAGAGAGGAGAGGGGAAGTGTCAGACCTCTGGCCTATGGGAGTCATGGAGAGCTGAAAAGTAATTTAAAACATCATACAAACATTTGCCTATTTCAGGAAGTGCTGCACTTTCCTATGTAGAGACTTTTAAAAATTACCTCAAAAAGGGTCATTTGACTCCAGTTTCATTTGCTTTAAGGCAATCAATATCTGGCTGATATGGAACTTATAAAGAATGAACCAGGCACTGGGCATGGTGGTATACACTTGTAGTCCCAGGCCCTGGGCATGATGGTACAAACCTGTAGTCCCAGGCACTGGGCATGGTGGTGCAAACCTGTACTCCCAGGCACTAGGCATGGTGGTGCACACCTGTAGTCCCAGATCGGTGGGAGGATCATCCGAGCTTAGGAGTTCGAGTCCAGCCTAGGCAACAGAGAGAAACCCTGTCTCGGAAGCAGAGAAGAGAAGACAAGACAAGAGAAGACAAGAGGAAAGGGGAGGGAATATTGTGATAGAAAAAGCGGAGAAATGAGGAAAGACCAAAGAGAAATTTCTTTTTTTTTTTTTTTTTTGAGACCAGGTCTTGCTCTATTGCCCAGGCTGGTGTGCAGTGAGAGATCATAGCTCACTATAGCCTCAAACTCCTGGGCTCAAGTGATCCTCCTGCCTCAGTCTCCAGAGTAGCTGGGACCACAGGTGCATGCTACCATGCCTGGCTAATATTTTTATTTTTCATAGAGGCAAAGTCTTGCTATGTTGCCCAGGCTGGTCTTGAACTTTTGAGTTCAAGAAATACTTCCACCTCATCCTCCCAAACTGCTAGGATTATAGGCATAAGCCACCATACTCAGCTGAGAATTTTTTTTTTTTAAATGAATGAAAAAAAGGAACTTTTCATAAGAACAGGTTAGGTTATGCTCAGCTTGATGCCACGTACGTCCACCCCTATTGCAGACATTCATTGTCCTCTGAAACTACCTTCTCCAAAAGACAAAGGCAGCTGAGGTCGCCCTACTCTAACAGGGCGTAAGGCTTCAGATTTTTCTTTTGCCTTCTTCATTTGTTCTAGAACAACAGTAACTAATAACTGCACAGGTATTCAATGTTCTCTATGAATGAGGCAGTTTATGAAGCACATTATAGAGATTACTCAATCCTAACTTGGAGACAGATGCTGTAATTACCTCCATTTTACAGATGAGAAAACAATGTTTGGAGAATGTAAGTAACTTCCTGGTGGTCATACAGCTAGCAAATCCTGAGAAAGAATTTAATTACATGTCTATCTGGCTTTTGTTTCTAAATTCTTAACTACTAAAAGAATCAGTTTTTCATAGTTAGCCTAAAATCCCTACCCTAAAAAAGCCAAATATACTATACTAAAATGGAAAAAGGAAAAAAAGTGTCTATCTTTCAAAGAAGTTCAGGAAAAAAAATTACTGTAAGTTCTAACAGGTTGTTCTTGAATAACGTTTAGCTGCTATATAGACCTTGAAAATTTGAAACAAATTAAGGATAGAGCTTTAATATCTAACAATGAGATTTATGTATCTAATTTCCAGTACAGTGCTCAGGAAGTTAAATTGTAATCCAAGCATAAAGTTATATAAAACAACATGTTCTCAAATGAGGACAAAAGATTAATTGAAGTTTAGAAAAAATATTTAATTTTGTTCCACAGAGACCAGATAATTGTTCAGGGACCAGTGTATCTCTTTCTTTATGAGCATAAATTACAGAGATTAGGTAATAAACCATTTTAATTGTGGTGTGCATATGTAACAACGTTACTCAAAATATTACTATCAGAATACTAGAGAATAAGAGAGCTGATATAAAGTTAACGAAATGTTAGCCCAGCCCTTGCTGAAGGAACTGTAGAATTTTCTATCTGAACTTTAAGAATTTCCCCTTTATATATATATATATATATATTTTTTTTTTATTTCAATAGTTTTTGGGATATAGGTGGTTTCTGCTTACATGGGTAAATTCTTTTGTGGTGATTTCTAAGATTTTGGTGCGCCTGTCACCTGAGCACTGTACAAGGTACCCAATATGCAGTCTTTTATCTCTCACCCTTCTCCTATGCTTCCCCCGAGTTCCCAAAGTCCAGTGTATCATTCTTATGCCTTTGCATCCTCATAGCTTAGCTCCTACTTATAAGTGAGAACAAGCAATATTTGGTTTCTCATTCCTATGTTACTTCACTTAGAATAATGGCTTCTGGTTCCATCCAAGTTGTTGCAAAGGCCGTTATTTCATTCTGTCTTATGGCTGAGTAGTATTGCATGGCATGTGTGTGTGTGTATGTGTGTGTCTATCACATTTTCTTTATACACTCATGAAAACTTCTCCTGTTTCAAAAAGTATTTACTTTATCACCACCCTGGTGGTATCAATCTATCACTGGACTCACTCTCTGAAAAGCCAGGTTTGAGTCCCAGCACATTTATTTATTAGCTGAGTATGATGTTAAATCTTTATATACCTCTGCTCTTTAAAGCTTTCTTATTTGTAAAATGGGAATACTTATCTCTCAGCCTGGAAGGATTGAGACAATGTATATAATGAGCTTCTTAAAACTACAAGAAAGATAAATGTCAAGAATTATATTAACATGGATCCCCTCTTGCTATCTTAAAATCAGTCTTCAATATGGTTCCAAGTCAAAGGTAGGTGTGATCATTTGTCCAAATGCATCATAATTCAAAGTAAAAAGGAACTGTGGGCCGGGAGCAGTGGCTCATGCCTGTAATCCCAGCACTTTGGGAGGCCAAGGTGGGCGGATCACCTGAGGTTGGGAGTTCGAGACCAGCCTGACCAACATGGAGAAACCCCGCCTCTACTAAAAATACAAAATTAGCCAGGTGGTGGTGTGCACCTGAAGTCCCAGCTACTCGGGAGGCTGAGGCAGGAGAATCGCTTGAACCCAAGAGGCGGAGGTTGCGGTGAGCCAAGATCACGCCACTGCACTCTATGCACTCTAGCTTGGGCAACAGGAGCGAAACTCTGTCTCAAAAAAAAAAAAAAAAAAAAAGTAACTGTGGTTAAGCAGCTTGCCCAAACACACCTGTCACTTCACTATCACACCAAGTTGTGGTATTTAACATGGTGCCTCCTAACCCTTAGACTTGCTGTAGCAATATTCCAAACAAGTCATGCACGTGATTCTGTCCTTCAGATGACAACTGAAGGCGTGTTGCTAGCGTGGATAAGTCAGGGAATTTTGCGTTAGGCTTCCTGAAATTATATTGCATTGGAGTTTCCCTTCCCTTTTACAGAACTAAATTTATGGCTTATTCTTTGCACATATGGCATTCTTGTTAAAATGTTCTATTATTAAAGTTCTGGTTTGAAACCTTCAGCAGAGCTGGCTAATTAAGTCACTAAAGCTTAAGTAAACATGTAAAATTACTTGTTTGCATCTTCCAGTTTTTTACCAAAAATACTACTTCCCCCCGCTTAATTAAAAAATTATGTTTCCAATAGCCTCATACACAAAATGTAAGAACTATCCTACAATTAAAAAAATTTTTTTAATAGAATTTTTAAAAGAATATGCCTGGGACTTTGAGGGCAAAGTCCAAAGAAGAGTTCAGATCAGCCACACGAAAGCAGCTATATTGAATTGAGTGCTTCCTCCCACAACGACTTGAACTCATTTGAATGTAGGGGTATCTTAATTAAATCATAAGTCTTGCAATACCCACCGCACACTGGTCATTGATAGGGCGGTCACCCAAAGATGTGTCAAGAAAAAGTCATTGAGTAAGCGAAAGATGTTCCTCCCTATTTCTGAGTAGTTGAAGCCCTGTGTTGGGAGCACTGCTGACAAGCAGGAGACATGTTGGATCATCAGCCCTACTTTGTCCTGGGCCATATGCCCCTGTCTCAGCCACAATCTACACACACTTACACAGCAGCCCTGGGCACATACTCTTCGAATATAACCCTTTCTGAATTGACCTCTGTCTCAAAAGCAAATTGAACCAAAACCTAATGCTGCCCCTTCTGGGTTATTCATTTGACAGCCAGTGAAGCAAAAGGATTTTTTTCTGACTTAGGAAAGGGAATAGCCCTTTGGAAGTTCTCCTGTAGCAGACACAGCGTTTTTACCTCCAGTAATCCCCATAAGCTGCTTCATCAAGAAAAGTTGAATATTAATATTCATTCCATGGCATTAAAGAACTATCAGTCATGCAGTTACAATTCAAGGAGTTTTAATGAATTAAGAGAAAAAAATTCCAAGATGTACCAAGTAGTAAATTTTTTTTCTTAACTTGAAAGTTCTTTGCATGAGGAGATTTCATTTTAAACAGAAAAAAATGAAGAGGGTAAAGAAGCCCTCTACCCATATAAAAAATATTTTTACGGCAAGGGCAAAACTTAAGATAATACTTTTACTAAGTTAATTTTTTTTTTCTTTTTCTAAGAGTTTATAATTAAACCTTTTAACAACTACACTGTAAACTCTGCTGTTAAGGAAAATAAATCAGTGTGGCACAATTCCTGATTATAAGAGCTTCTGACAACACTTATAATATATGGTATTAAGTCATATAAACATCAGACCAAATCACTTCAAAATGATTATCTAAATCAGAAATTCAGGATAAACCCTTAGAGAAATAACTAGAATTGTTTGAGTTGGTCTATATTTTGGCTAACAAATGTATCAAATCACCATTATGACTTACTTCAAAATTTACCATTTCTAACTACAAAATGTAATATCTTTAGGTAGTAGTGGGTTGTATTTGATGAGCCTTAGAATTTTTGTTTTAAACATTTATATTTTACCTTACTGCTAACTGCTTATTAAATACAATTCGGTAAACGCAAAAAAAAAAAGGAGAAAAAAACTAAAAACCACCCATGTTTCCATTAACCAATGAACCTCAATCATCTGGTTTGGAAGAATATATGTTATAGTGAAAATCAATAAAAAAAACTTAAAAATATTAGTAACATAACCTCATAAATAAAGAGTTAAAGACTTTCACCCTCTGTCCTTAAAAGCAGGCTTTTTTCTTTTTAGACTTTTATGACCATGTCCAAGATACACATCTTATTGCTTTGCAACAAATAGTGAAAAATTACTGTGCTTAGTTCTAAGGGATATTTAATGTAAATTAACCGAGCTGACCTTCAGTGTGTCCCTGTTTGCATCAGGTAGGAGGATGACAAGAAGGTTCAAAGCCTGTAGCTGCTGCTTCTTGGTTGGAAGACCTGCAGAAAAATTAAATAACTCTGAACTCTTTTCTTTAGTGAACATTTTCCTTTACTTTCTTTTTTCATGTTTTAAGGAAGAAGTTATTTGGCATAAACATGACTGTAAAACCTAAGACACAACGACTGAGCAGCAAGCCTTGTTGAGAGTGTGTTTGTGGGAGATCAGCAGAAGCAGCTGCTGTTAGGAGCTTCCTCTCTCTCAGAATGCTCACTTCCAACTGTGATCATATGACGCGCGGCCTTATGTTTGCAGACACACAACAGTGCTTTGGAAATAATCTTAACTTCTGCATGATAATTATTCCCCAATGAAAAGACATAGAGGATTGGACCTTCCATGATATGGTATCAGGGTGCATCTGTAACAGTGAAGTTTGTTTCTTTTAATGGCGAGTGAACAAGTGCATGGTAAGAGTCCATTAATTCCAACAGGAATATGTAAAATACGGCCTGGAACATGATAGGTGCTTATAAATGCCTGTGGAATAAATTAGAAAACCAAGCAGCAATTCAACAGTCTAAGAGGTGCATTATTATCATTGATGCTATCATTTTCAGCAGCCCTTCCCCTATGTAAGTAATACTCATGGATATTTAGAGTCATTCCAGCATTTCTTTTCAGCAATAAATTTGGTCCTTAAATCCATATCCAGGAAATGTATGCAACATAGCACAATTTAAACATTAAAAAGTATTTCCAGCAGAAGGTAATTTATTCTGTTTAAAGAAGAAACATGTTAAGAAAAAAATACTTTAAACAGAAGATGATTTCAGTTTCATCTCTCCTAGAAATTCTGAAGAAATGTCATGATACGAGATGACTCATGAAACCATCCCAATATTGTATGTGTTAAGAATAGCCTGGCAGTTCTGGTTGAAACTGTAGCTCACCGCAATTTTTTTTTTTTTTTTTTTTTTTTTCTGAGTCGGAGTCTCACTCTGTCTCCCAGGCTGGAGTGCAATGGTGCAATTTCGGTTCACTGCAACCTCAACCTCTTGGGTTCAAGCGATTCTCTGCCTCAGGGAAGCAGGGATCACAGGTGCACACCACTACGCCTGGCTAATTTTTGTATTTTTAGTAGAGACGGGATTTCACCATGTTGGCCAGGTTGGTCTCGAACTCCTGACCTCAAGTGATCTGCCCGCCTCAGCCTCCCAAAGTGCTGGGAGCTCACCATAATTATTAATAGTGCCCCGCTTTCATTCTTATAAGTGTCCCTGTTTAAAAGATAAAGATACAGTTACTTGAAGGCAGTGATCGCATTTTTACTTTTCTTCATGGCCTCTAGGTGTAAAATGGATAATTAGGTCAGTAGATAAACCTTATAAGATGTGGGTTCACTGGAAAAAGAATCGAGAACTATTAGAGACACTAATGTGTAACTTGCCCAAGATGACAAAACGGCAGTACATAAGCAGCAGCTTGTGACCTTCCACCAATGAGGCAGCAGAATGCTTTCCTCCACATTTCTGCATGACAACGTCAGAATTTAATTTTTCAAGAAATGCTCACAGACCCTACCGCTTCTCCTTGTGCTTTTATAATAACCGTTCATCCACAACTTCTCCAGTAAGAGTTGCTTTTTAACACTTGGCAAGAAAATTGTATCAGAGATCTGACATGACTCATTCTATTATAACAGAAACGTGAAGTTTCCAGGTTTTAACACTGAAATATATTGTATTGCTTCAATGTCATGCAATTAATCTGTGCCCAAAGAGAACATTCTGTTATCTGTTTACTCAGAAATGCATATTTATAAGAAAAACGGAAAACAATGCATGGCAGCTGAGCACCCACCGACATCAGTTGAGTCAATATGTCCACCCAAATACGTCTGGTTACGTTCTTTGTGATGCCAAATGTCATTAAAACAATTAACATAGACGGCACCAGCAGAAGGACCGCTTCAAAGAGGGAGAGCACTTACTCTGGACAGCCTGAAAGGCTTTGAGATACTCCACACTGAGCAATGGCTGAGGCAACTCCCGAATGAAGAGCTTCAGCAGGCTGGCAGCATCATGCTGTTTGACACTTTCCCAATTAAAAGTCCCTTCATAAAACTTTGCTTCTAGTTCTTGGCAAAGATTCTGATAGGCACAGGAAAAAAAAAAAAAAAAGCAGCAGCTATAAGTGCATTTTTTTCTTGCAGAGAGTATGATACATTTTCACTTTCAAGAGATTCTGCTCTTTAGACAAGACAAAGCAAACTACCAAAAGTCAGTATTTCTTTTACTCAGAAAAAAACTACTCCTCTCCTCTAATGCAAATGTACTTTACCAATAAAAAACTGTACCTAAGGCCAAAAAACATTTTAATATTTATACTTTTTCCTAGACATTCCACAAACTGTAAATAATAAAGTTTTAATTAAGAGATTTGGTTAAAATAATTGTTCCATTTTGGGGTTTCATCTATATATTATAAATCTTCATTAAATTAAGAAAAAAGTCATTAAAAAAGAAGGACGTTTTAAATTATTTTGAAGTATATTACATAACAAAATACATATTCAATCTCTGGGCCTAAAAAAAGGCTACTTCTGATTAGTCACCTATGGGAAATGGAAAACCCAATTTTAAAGCAAACGAGGCATGAAAATACATCAGTATACCTGTCTTTTTTTTTTTTTTTTTGAGACAGAGTCTCGCTCTGTTGCCCAGGCTGGAGTGCAGTGGCCGGATCTCAGCTCACTACAAGCTCCGCCTCCCGGGTCTACGCCATTCTCCTGCCTCAGCCTCCCGAGTAGCTGGGATTACAGGCGCCCGCCACCTCGCCCAGCTAGTTTTTTATTTTTTTTTTGTATTTTTTAGTAGAGACGGGGTTTCACCGCGTTAGCCAGGATGGTCTCCATCTCCTGACCCCGTGATCCACCCATCTCGGCCTCCCAAAATGCTGGGATTACAGGCTTGAGCCACCGCGCCCGGCCCAGTATACCTGTCTTTAATGCACAGCCATCCTGCTGCCAGCTGTGGAAAACAATCTGAGTCCATGCAGAATTAGAAATCTCTAGTTCACTTACCTCAGAACTCTACAATATTTGTCAGGCAAATTATTACTAATAAATCAATTGAGTTCCGTAATTACTATTTTTTGTATACTTCTTTACTATACATAAACCATCACAAGTTTCTGTCACTTTCCTCTATTACATGAAACCATTCTCCCAAAGTATGTTTTCTGTTTTCTTGTACGG
This sequence comes from Colobus angolensis palliatus, assembly GCF_000951035.1. Lineage (NCBI taxonomy): Eukaryota > Metazoa > Chordata > Mammalia > Primates > Cercopithecidae > Colobus > Colobus angolensis. The sequence continues at coordinate 1,629,843 of NW_012116511.1, read as the reverse complement.
CAAATTACCACATTTTCTCTTCCTAACACAACAACCATTCTCTACCCTCAATTATTTTTGTAATTGATGAAATAGGTGAAGGGGAGTGGGCAAAGACAGAAAAAGAAATAGGGAGGAGGGAAGGGGAAGGGAGGAAAGGATGGAGAAAAGGAGGGGAAAAAAAGAGGAGGGAGGGAAAAAAAGAGGAGGGAGGGACAAAAAGAGGAGGGAGGAAAAGATAGAAAAAGGGAGTGGGAGATAGGGAGGGAAGGAAGAGGAGAGAGAGGAGGGATGGAGGGAAAGAATGAGGGAGGAAAGGACAACAGAGGAACATCCAGAGAAGAGAGGCAAAAAGAATGGAGGGAGAGGGAGAGAGAACAGTACAGAGAAATTTGGTGGGGCCAGGGAGAAAAGAGACAACCAAAATTTTTGCATATTATCTTTTAAATTATTTATAATGGACCAGCTGCTGCATAATTTGGCATATGACAACAGGCTGGGTTGAAGAGTTGAGCCAGCTGAATCCACTTAATTGGCCTTCTTAGAAATTATACTTAGTTAAACTTGTCCTTCTGCCAGCCTTCTCATTGCAAAGTAAAATCTGCATTATATTCACTATTCTGTACTAAGTAAATGTATTTTTGCCTCCTGTGAGCTGGCCATCGCAGTCTGCTAGTGAGGGCCTGAGTGCTTTCAACGGTGAATTGAGGACTATCTTGCTAATATGGGTAATATGAGGTTATATTTGTTACCTGTTTCTGAGGAACTATATCTTTGTTAGTGAACGTACTTACTAGAACTTGTCTCAGAACCACACAATGTCCATGACTGACTAGTGGCGAACGTGCCGTAGGTGTTATATGAAGTGAGACAATGACAAACTATGAAACTTACAAATACGTCTAAATATTTGGGGGACGTCTAAATATCAGATGCCAAACCCAGGGGACACAAGTGGAAGCTTATGATCCGAATACAGCAGGCTACTCAAATCCTATTAAAATGAGATCACTATGCAGTAAGAGCCAAGGAGGTCGAAACTGGTGTCCTAAATCAAGGCAACTTATCAAAATAAGCAGGTGATGCAAACTGTGAAATGTACAAAGAGTAATTCCAGTCCCGGCCACACCACACAGCCCATTAGAAGCAGGCCAGGACAGTGTGCCCTCTCCAAGAAATACTTAGCCCTGATCCAGTTCTAAAGATTTCATAAAGAATGTTATGAAAGTGAACAGAGAATATCTCTCTTCTCTCCTATTTTCTCTTGGATTTTCAAATTCAGGAAGACAATGCGTTGGATGTGGGCAGTGGTTACTTGTGCTATCTCAGCGCAGAGGTAAAGGTGAATTTGGAAGATAGGGTAAAAGTGAATAGTTAATGGCTGCTTTCCAGATACAGCTACAATTCCAAGTATGAGTCCGCCTGACATTTAAATCCCCTGAGGGGATACGTAGTATACATCCTCTGTAGGGTAATTCCATCTTTATCATGCATTCATTGGAAGCTTCATCCCCCACAGCAAAAAGTGAGGCACAAAGATGACAGCAGGAGGATACATGGTACCCCAGAACAGTAGGAAAGAAATGTCATCCAGAGAGAAGAAAAGGCAAGGGAGAAGGGAGGGCTCAAACTGGGAACTCTGGGAATTATTCGTTCACCAGCCAGACTCAGGCTACCCTGGATGCAGCAAGACAGGGGACTGTGTGAATTACGAAGGTGGTTGAGAGTGTCTCGTCTGACCGGCTCACTAAGACTAATTATGCATAGGATGCCAAGGCCCTCCATCTGCTGGAGTCTATGATTCTGGCTTTTCTTTTTCTTTTTCTTTTTTTATCTTTTGAGACAATGTTGCATACTGTTGCCCGGGCTGGAGTGCAGTGGCACGATCTTGGCTTACTGCAACCTCTGCCTCCCAGGTTCAAATGATTCTCCTGCCTCAGCCTCCTGAGTAGCTGGGAATACAGGTGCCCAACACCATGCCCAGCTAATTTTTTGTATTTTTAGTAGAGACAGTGTTTCACTATGTTGACCAGGCTGGTCTCGAACTCCTGACCTCATGATCCACCCACCTTGGCCTCCCAAAGTGTTTTTTGTTGTTGTTGTTGAGACGGAGTCTCGCTCTGTCGCCCAAGCTGGAGTGCAGTGGCCGGATCTCAGCTCACTGCAAGCTCCGCCTCCCGGGTTCACGCCATTCTCCTGCCTCAGCCTCCCGAGTAGCTGGGACTACAGGCGCCCGCCACCTCGCCCGGCTAGTTTTTTGTATTTTTTTAGTAGAGACGGGGTTTCACCGTGTTAGCCAGGATGGTAGCGATCTCCTGACCTTGTGATCCGCCCACCTCAGCCTCCCAAAGTGCTGAGATTACAGGCTTGAGCCACCGCGCCCGGCCGTGTTTTTTATTTTTAAGAAACAGGGTCAATTGCTCTGTCCCCTCGGCTGGAGTACAGTGGGACAATGAGAGCTCACTGCCACATGGAACTCATGGGTTCAGGCAATCCTCCCTCTCCGCTCAGTTTCCTGAGTAGCTGGAACTCCAGGTGAGCACCACAGTGCCTGGCTAATTTTTTAAAATTATTTTTTGTAGAGACAGGGTCTCACTTTGTTGCCCAGGTGGTCTTGAATTCCTAACCTCAAGCAATCCTCCCGCTTTGGCCTCCCAAAGTGCTGGGATTACAGGTGTGAACCACCGTGCCCAGCCCTGACTTTTGTAAACTCAATTGCTACTACTCATCTTGGCCAAATCTATCACAACTATCCCCACGCCATTAATATTTTAACTCATCACATTCTCTTGTCATAGTATTATTATAGGTAATATGGTGATTTTGAAAAAAAAAAAAAAACGAAAAACAAAAACCAGACGGGACTGTAAAAAAAACTAAACTGAATGATAAAAGGTTTTCTTGTTTTATTTTATCTACTTTACTAACAATGGAAAAAAGGGGTGGAGAGGACAAGCTTTTTTTAGCTTTTAAAATGCATAAATGTAAATAAACAATAAAATGTTTATAATTAGTAGAACTCAGAGATTACCTTGATTCTAATGGCAGCTCCAGGGATTCGTAAGAGGCCTTCGGTTTCCAAACCTCCCTCTTCAATTCGAGAAATTAGCTGTGCATAAACAGAGAAACATTCTAGTTTCGATATTTGTAACAGGTACAATTCCAAATTAAACATCTGTTTCACATGTGAATAAAACTGATTACAATGACATGTAAACTGGATTTTACGAGGTGTTGAATGCTATTGCACTACCACTGTCCTTCAAAACAATAAGTCCAGAAACTTTTGTTGTAATTTAGAAAAAGTTGGGCCTTATGCTACTTTATAACAGAAGTGTGTAATTTCACACAACAGCTGTGGTACTCCAAACAAACAGAATAAAGATGCTCATTGTTTAAAAGCAACTAAGAACATCTATTTATTCTGCTTTTCCAGAAACTTACATTCTACAATCAAATAAATCTTATGAAAATCTAACATTTGCACATTTACATCTCATTTTTAGCTTGTTCCAAGAAAGAATTATTTATGACATGCAGGAAAGAAAAAACTGTTTGCAAATATTCATTTTTAAGCCTTTGGTGTTAAACAGAGAAAAATGTCCTTGTATATGGCCTCTAAGTCATACCTGATGTCCAATGATTACACTGATCTAACTCCAGATTCCCACAAAAAGCATTTTTGTTTTTGTTTTTTAAAAGAGCAGAAACTCGCAAAAATAAGGCAAATGGAGAAATTACAATGACTATTGGAGGCTAAGAAGATAAAAGAGTGGTCAGATTCTTGGTAAAGTGATCTTCTTGGAGTAGGCATTCCCTGAGCAGTACATAAAGCCTTTATAGAACATATTCTGCTATTTTAAGAAAATCAGTTTTCATATCCTCGTTTAAATACAAGGCATTTCCTAGCATCATACAGGTTTTCCTCCCTGGCACCCATTCTCATTTCACAATTACCTTTTCTACTTTATAAGAGACAGACCTATTCTTCACTCATTCACAATCTTACTATAATATTCTCTGCATGCCCCAAGGCATAAAATCTTCTAGAGTATCAAAAGAATGTAAAAAAAAAAAAAAAAAAAACATTCAGGGAAGCCTCCTTTAATGATTAAACAAGACTCTATAAACTACCTAGAGCTTACTGTTTTCCCCTTGCACATAAAAGTGTCTGTTAGGAGCAAAGCCTGGCATCATAAATGAGGTCTTTTGACCTTTGTCTCGATATTCTGAAGTTAGATATATTGTAGGATGTGGACACTGGAAGAGATGTCAACTTTTCTTTCAAGACTTCGCCTCTTCCATTCCTGGGTTATATTATGGCCAAAGAATGCACTGATATTGAGGAAGTCAGATAAGAATTAAGCATAGTAGTCTCAAAATTCTCCTAAGGATTATTAGGAAAAGAGAAGCATCTTTGATCAGTCAAAGCAGTACAGGATTTTTAAAAATTCTTCTGGAATATTTTCCAAGACCACATTTTTCAAGTAACACTGGTTAAAAACCCACAGCAAAAATTTTAGGCGAATTATTTTAGATCAGATGGGCGTTATTCAAAATAAAGTATCTTAAACCAAATTTAACCAATATTCAATGTATAGCCAATTTTCATTTTATTTGATCTTATAAAATGTTTAAAATGTTTCTAGTCTGGCCGGGCATGGTGGCTCATGCCTGTAATCCCAGCTCTCAGGGAGGCAGAGGCGGGAGGATAGCTCGAGCCCAGGAGTTCGAGACCTGCCTGGGTAATATAGCAAGACCCCGTTCTCAATAAGAAGGAAAAAAAAAAAAAAAGACAAAAAAAAAAATGTTTCTAGTCCTATTAACAAAATGTACAGTTGTATGCTAGCTGCTGGAGCCAATTAGTTTTCAGCAATATATGCCTTTCACTTTCATTAAGTACACAGGAAAAAGTGATTGTGACTTCTAAATAACTGAATGAGCATAATTTCTGCATTTTAATATTTGAGTCCTTTTCATTATTCTCTAAGGCTAAAAACCAGCACCCAATAGTTATGTACATATATCGTGAGAAGGAATGCCATGTGTTTTCTCATATATCTCACTCTGAAAATAACACATTTTTAGCTACCACATCATACTGCATTATTAAAATATAAATAATACTTTATAGCTTTCCTTTTATTATCAGGATTAAAATAGAGATGAAAAATAACTACATTGACCCATACATTTTAATGATGCTGTTTTTACTAATTTACCTATGTTCTGTAATTTATCAGTAATTTTCATAGCATTTCTCAAAATATATATTACATACTTATGTGAATTGAAAAATGAAATGAAAATACAGACTCTGACACAAAGTATGGCTGAGTTGGCTGATTCATTTGACAGTGAAAATACTAGATTTGATAATTAGGTTATAAGGCAGACTTTTTTCATAGATTAAAATTAACAATATTTCTATTTCCCCACCCGTCTAAGAATACAAGGTTTAAACAATGTACCTCTGAGTAAAATAATAATATAACAGATACAGGTTCATAGATACTAGATAGGCTTTGTTAGTGCCCTTTCTGGGTATATAAGCTCAAAAAATAGTCCTCTAAAGACTGGTAATGAATCTTCTTGCAAATCAGTCGTTTCTAATTTTTCCCCTTTAACAAAACAGAGATAAGACCTAATTGAGTTGTCAGCTGATAAATCAAAACTTTTTTTGTGAGAGATCACTGTGATTTTTTTGCTTATAATTCACAGGGGATGCAAACAGATGAGTGTTATCTACAAGTAAACTTTTTATATGCTCCTTTATTTTTCATAGAAACAAAAATACTTTAGGGCCATTATCCAATCCTTCAAACAGATAGACAGCTAGAGTCTACAGAATGTTAAGGGACCAAAAATGTAAAATAACCAACTAAATAAACAAAAATTCAAGAGAAAATGACAAAGGGAGATTTTTCTTTTTTTTTTTTTTTTGAGATGGAGTCTCGCTCTGTCGCCCAGGCTGGACTGCAGTGGCCGGATCTCAGCTCACTGCAAGCTCTGCCTCCCGGGTTCACGCCATTCTCCTGCCTCAGCCTCCCGAGTAGCTGGGACTACAGGCGCCCACCTCGTCCGGCTAGTTTTTTGTATTTTTTTAGTAGAGACGGGGTTTCACCATGTTAGCCAGGATGGTCTCGATCTCCTGACCTCGTGATCCGCCCGTCTCGGCCTCCCAAAGTGCTGGGATTACAGGCTTGAGCCACCGCGCCGGGCCTGGGAGATTTTTCTTAATAGACTGGATGCAATCCTCAGGCAGATCACGTGGCATCATTGACCCTCCACAGAAACTGAAGCTCGCTGTATTTCTGTGGTGTGATGGTGAATTTTGTGTGCCAATTTGGCTAGGCTATAGTGCCCAGGTGTTCAGTCAAACACCAGTCTACATGTTGCAGTGACAGGTTTTGTTGTTGTTGTTGTTGTTGTAACAGTAGATTTTGAGTAATGAAAATTATTTAATACTCTCTATAATTATTAGTATAATATAATTATATATACTTATATATAAGTATATATACTTATATAATTATAAGTCTACTGTTATAATGTTGTAACAGTAGACTTTGAGTAATGAAAATTATTTAATACTCTCTATAATGCGGTGGGCCTCATCCAAACAGCTGAAGGCCTGTTTCCCAGGCCTTTGTTTCCCAAAGCAGCACCAATTTTGCTTCAAGATTGCAACAAAGAAACACTGCCTAAGTTTCCAGCCTGCAGCTTTTCCACTCAAGATGGTAGCAACAATTCTTGCCTGAGCTTCCAGTCTGCTAGCCTGCTCTACATATTTCAGACTTGTGAGCCCCACAATTGTGTGAGCCAATTTAAAAAAAAAATCTCTTCATCTCACTCTAAATCTATCCTATTGCTTCTGTTTCTCTGGAGAACTTTGACCCAGGAAAGGATGCTGCTGAGATCCCTGCTTTGTATAGGCTTTGGTATATAGTAAATTGCAACTGTTACTGACAGAAGAATTTGAATATGTAGCCTGTATTTGTCAGCCTCCTCCTGCTAATCACAGGTACTGCTGACAGCTCTCCATAGACACATGTTCTGCATGCGGTGGCTAGCAGAGGCTGATGGGTGGGATAAACTGTGTAGAACAAAGTTTGTCAGGAGAAATAATGAGATGCAGGTTTGAATGTAGTGGTAGATATGAGAGGAAAAAAGCACCAAATGTTAGTAGGTAAGACAGGGAACTGACTAGTTTGGAAGAGGGGAAGAATAAGTGCCAAGTAGATTGAGCCTTAGTACTGGATGAGCTTGCTGAGCCAATTAACTGCAAATCAATTTCTACTGTCCCAAGAGATTTCAGAAACGGTGATATGCCCGGGCTGCAGCAAAGAATCTACAGCTTGGGTAGTTCGCAACTGAGTTGACCTGTCTTCCTCTCTGTGCATTCCTTAGCTTTTCTCAAATGTAACCTGTGTTTCTGAACAATGATGGCTCAGAGGTTGCATGGAAATTTGTATATTGCCACAGATAATCCCCTTATGAATAATTGAGTGTTGACTACACAAGTGACTTAATAGTTTAGCAATCATTTTCTAATTCTACTTTATGGTTTCTTTGCCTACTTTGGAAATAGGCACTGGTAAATTAAATTGGACATCCTCACTGTAAATAGAAAAGCTTAGGAAATATACACAGGCATGAAATATTCATGAGAATGCAATTCCCTAGAAATTTATAAGCAGTTCCCACTCCTATGTATTATAGAATTGAAATCTCAATTATACAAAGCCAGCTAATATAAGACAGGAAAATGATGCCAGGTAATCACAGTTACAGTAATAACACAGAAAGCATCACCATGAATATAAAACTTATGAGCCCTTGAAACAAATTTGCTTCCTGAAGAGAAAATCAAAGTACAAAACATGACAGTATATCAATTGGAAAACTATATTATAATAATATGAATACAAAAAACCACTATTAGCTTAAGTATGTTCTCTCTATGCTGACCGATCCAAGCCTACTTACTTTTTGAAAGATCAACGGTATTCGAGTTCCTAGTACTTTCCTCTGATCTTGTTCTAATAGCACTGTCAATGGAACGCAAAAAAGACCAGAATCTGCAAGAAAAAATTTTGTCAATCTATAAAATATTAATATAAAAACGTTAACGCATGAGATTTCTGATACTGTCAATCAGACAACTATATACTGAGCAACTACTAAGTGAATGACAGCATCTCAACATTATATATATGGTGGCCAATAGCAAAATCCTGGCCCTGACTTACAGAGGAATGTAGCAAGGAAAGATAGCTAAACAAATGATTGCAAATAATTACCAACATAATTACAAAAGTGCAAACTGCTGCATAAGAGAAATAGAGTGCTGTGAGAGCATGAAAAATATCCAGATAATTTACTAAATGTAATCAAATTAAAAATTCTTACTTAAAAGCAAATATTGGCCAGGTGCAGTGGCTTATGTCTGTAATCCCAGCACTCTGGGAAGCCAAGGTGGGAGGACTGCTTGAGCCCAGGAGTTCAAGACCAGCCTAAGCCTGGGCAACACAGTGAGACTCTATCTCTATGAAAATTTTTTTAAAAGTTAGGCAGGTATGATGGCAGGCTCCTATAGTCCCAGCTACTTGGGGGACTGAGGTTGGAGGATAGCTTGAGCCTGGAAGGTTGAGGCTGTGGTGAGCTGTGATTGCACCACTGCACTCTAGCCTCAGTGACAGAGCTATCACCTTTTTATCACCAAAAAAAGCAAATATCATTCGTCTTTTCCACATTAAATAGACATTGAACATTTTACAATATAGCAAAATATAAATATTTGCTTTCTAAGAAATTAGACAAGATCTTGTTCTACAAATGTTTCTCTTTAGAAAATAGATACTTGCTACTCTTAAATTTGTGGTTGTATATACTTAGAAATAGCTCCAGAAAAAAATGATGGTAATAATTTACAATTTTTCTAAATCAAAATCATATGCCTTGAGTCTGGTATGAACATGGCTTCTACCAGCACTTCCACCCTGCCACCATCACTGAGTGGACGGTTAGCACCAAAGTGATAACTTTTTCCTTTATGATACACATCAGCATGGACACGAAAATCATCTGTGAACATGAAAAAGGGGATTATCTTGTGGTATGAGGACAGACATTGGATATTGTGACACTTAATCGAGACGCCATTCAAAAGAATGCCAGTACCCAGTAAATAACTTTCCAGTTTGGAAATTCAGAAAAGATGCAATCTCAAGAATGCCAAGGGTCTAGGGTATAACATAAAATCAGTATCTTGGATAAGACAAACAGGTATTACATAAAAATGGAAAGAAAGTCTATTAACAGTGAGAGCCTTGATATAAACAATTTAATGTTTCTTTGCCAGGATGCAATTCTAAAACATACCATTAAAAAATAAAAAAACTCTCTGAGCCACTTTAAAAATCTTGGCCACTGACCCACAACTGCTGAAATTGTATTTCTAGTTTATGTTTGGAGAAAACTTTGTGATGAGTTTCTCAGAACGCATCTTAAGTCTTCATTATCCACAATGGATTTAGGAAAAAACAGAGCACCATTTGACTCAGAAATTCACCATCCTAGGCTTTAAGCTCAAATACTCAAAGGAACTAAGCACAGAATAAGGTCTTCTGGGGCCCAGCATGACAGGACAAGAAGGGAAGGTACACTTCAGTCCTACAGAGTAATTGCCTCTAAAACCTAAATCAGGTGAATACTCGTCTTTGTGAATGTTACCATAGCAATTCCATAATCCTCATTCTTAGTTTCTCTTTAGGCGGTACCTCTAAGGTTAAATAAGAGGACAAAGAATCCTAAAGTAAAGCTTTGTCAGCAGAGAATTATGTGGATTTCAAGACCAATAAATTACTGGAGAAACAAAAACTGAAGAGGTGTCTGTTCTCTATTATATCATAAAAAAAAAAAAAAAAAACTGTTTATTTAATGGGTAAAGCAAAGTACTTACCAAAAAAAAACAAAACCACTCCACATTTCCATGATGAGTACAGTCTACTGGTATTGTTGTGTCACAATGGTGGTATTTTCTTAATAGGGGAAAGAATGTCTTTGCAAAATAGGTAAAATTAGAATGTCGAGGAACAAAGGGGCAGACTACTAACTAGCCTATTTATTTTCTATCCAATGAATAAACAAAAATAGTCATTGAGAATCAACAGTCTTAAAGTCATTTTTCAAGTCCTGATTCTGGAAGTAAGTATGTGCACCAAATACGTATCTTTTTAAATATATAGTTTTTAAAGGAGAAAGCACATGAGTTACAATTGATTGTTTCAGATTTTCCTTCTATGAGAATTAAATTATTTCATCACGCCTCTATAGTCTAGGACACAGTGTATCTCTATCCAGTTACAAAACTTTTGAAGGCAACATCTTAGAATATAAACTTTAGATGTCTTCAAGTGTTGGTTTATTTTGTAGGTGTTTTTCCCTCTCTCCCAGAAACACTGCTAAAAAGTCAAGTCCATCCTTGCGATTTGAGAAATAAATGCAACGGTTTATCATTTCATGATTACCTCTTGTTTTGATTTTCACAGCCTTTTGTTGTTTCAACTCAATACCCAATACATCATAGAGGGCGGTCAGCTCAATCAGGGCTAAATGGCAAACCTTCTTCATGTCCTGGTGTGCGAGGTCACCAATCCTTGTGGTACCCGTTTTGTCTTTTGGCAATCTGAAACTCTAAAATAAACATCATTAATATAGTAAAAGCTTACAGTATCTAACCTCCATTGTAATGCAAGAAGAAAAAACCAGCTACAGAAAGAAGTTATACTCAGAATAAGTGACAAGAAAAGCCACAGTACAATATCTCCAGTCAGAATGAAGAGTGATGACGACCCCTAAAGCTGTGGAGTGTTCAAGAGTCAACATCCAAAGTCTGATAGACAATGGCACCGGACCGCAAACTCAGAGTATTAATACCAGTGGCTCGGAGGGCAAGAGAGACAGTGAGCCCAATAGAGAAAAAGGCTTCTAGTTAAGTGACCTTCAGAAAAGGAAGGCTAGAAGTCACACATAATAATGAGGGGGAAGGGGAAGAAGAGGGGAAAGGGGAAGAAGAGTGGGAAGAGGAAGAAGAGGGGGAAGAGGAAGAAGAGGGGGAAGAGGAAGAAGAGGGGGAAGAGGAAGAGGGGGAAAGGTAAGGAGAGAGAGAGGGGGAAAGGGAAGGAGAGAGAG
>NW_012116511.1:1612450-1618093 GCF_000951035.1 Colobus angolensis palliatus | reverse complement strand
AGGGGAGAGGGAGGGGAGAGGGAGGGGAGAGGGAGGGGAGGGGAGGAAGATGACATGAAGAAGACAAGTATGGGGAAGAGAAAGAGGAATAGTAGCCGTGAGTGTATGCTTAGAATTTGCCAGGTACTCTTCACATACACTTATGTATCTTTTAATTGTCACAGAAGCCAAATAAGGTTGGTCCAGAAAGACTAGAGCACATTGGGTTAAGAGTGGAGGGACACAGGGAAATGAAGAGCATGGACTTCAGAGCTTACCAGGCATCTGTCTACTGACTAATTGTGTGACTATGGCAATGGCTTAACCTTTCTTTCCCTAAAATGGGAGATGGAGGGGGAGGGAAAGGAGGAGAAGGACAAGAAAAAGGAGGAAGAGGAGGTGGACAGACCACTGAATTCAGAGGGCTGTTGTGAGATTTAGTGCCCAGCACTTCCCAAGTGCTTTTATATGGTTGCTACTGCAGGTTGAGTATACCTCATCCAGACTGCTTGAGACCAGAAGTGCTCTGGATTTCAGATTTTGAAATATTTGTATATACACAATGAGACATCTTGGGATAGGTCCCAAGTCTAAACACAAAATTCATTTATGTTTTACATACACATAGCCTGAAAGCAATTTTCCAAAATATTTTAACTAATTTGCATGAAACTAATTTTGTGTTAAGTACTTATGTGTGGGATTTTTTCACTGTGGCATCATGCCAGTGCTCAAAGAGGTTCTGATTTTGGAACATTTAGGATTTTTGATTTTTGGATTAGGGATACTCAACTTGTATATTACTTTCACTGCTGAATAAACTGGGACTAAGATGTTACTTCATAATTACAAGCACACAGTGGTGTGTTTTTCTGCCTTTCTCAAATATCATCTTTTAATATTAAACACATTAAACATTAGAAAGCAAACCACAAGATAAAAAGGCAAATTTCACTAGTGTGTACATTTAATACAAATTACAATCCCATTGTGTTTACCTATTACTAAAACTGATCATTCTCTTACAGTTTGGGTTTACCTTTGAATTTTCCATTTAACTCAATTGCTGATTAGCTGATTTAACTGCATCTATTTTATTCCCTTTGCTTTGGTACTACTTGCATCTTATTGTTAATACTTCATCGTCTCAATACTAGGGCAAAAGACATGTCCTAAAGCAATAATTCTCAAAGTGTAGTCCAGGGACAATTGGGGGTATCCAAACCCTTCCAAAACGCCCAGAACTATTTTAATAACTAGTAATGAGGCATTATTTTGCCTTTCAAACTCTCATTGTCTCATGAGTATACAGTGCAGTTTTCCAGATGTAAATGAGTGCCATTGCAACAGACTGAATGCAAACATAAATATGAGAATCCAGCTGACTTCAACTAAAACCAGACATTAGAGACTTGCTAAAATTAAAACCATGATACACTTAATTTTTAGAAAATATGGCTATTTTCCATTTTGAGAAAAGGGTATTTAACTATAATATTCTTTTTTTTTTTTTTCTTTTTTTGAGGCGGAGTCTCGCTCTGTCGACCGGACTGGAGTGCAGTGGCCTGATCTCAGCTCACTGCAAGCTCCGCCTCCCGGGTTTACGCCATTCTCCTGCCTCAGCCTCCCGAGTAGCTGGGACTACAGGCGCCCGCCACCTCGCCCGGCTAGTTTTTGTATTTTTAGTAGAGACGGGGTTTCACCGTGTTAGCCAGGATGGTCTCGATCTCCTGACCTCGTGATCCGCCCGTCTCGGCCTCCCAAAGTGCTGGGATTACAGGCTTGAGCCACCGCGCCCGGCCAACTATAATATTCTTACAATTTCTCAATTTTATTTTCAGATATGGTAAGTGTCCATAAGTATAACCCACATAAACAGAAGGTTTTTGAGGCCCTTAATAATTTTTAAGTGTATGAAGGAGTTGTGAGATGAAAATGTTGGAGTCACTCTCCTAGAGTAATTCGTAAAACCTATGACTTTAAGTGAGAAGCTAATTCCCTTTAAGCAAACTCAATTCCAAAAGAGAGACTTCAAGTCTACTGTAAGAGGAAGGGGTCTTTCTTAACTGTTTGTAATGTGTTTTTTTCCTAGGAGAACATTAAATAAACAGAATGAACATCACTGAAGATGGGGCCTAAGCAAATTTCCAGCAGGGGGCAGGATGGCCTCCATGGGGCACTGCACTGGATTCAAGAGGGTGGAGCCAGAATACAGGTGGCAAATCCTGTTTTCATCACTTTCTATGTGACCTTTGGCAAACAATGTCCCCTTCTGTGCCTTAGCCTCCTCATCTGTAAAATGAGAACAACTGAACCTAACTTATAAGGTTGTGGTGAAGATCAAATGATAAATAGCACTCAAAAAGTATTACATATTCTATTTTTTCATGGAGCTTTTAAAATAATATCAACATTTCATGGTCTTCCTTTATTCCTATGTGTCATGGCAAGGTAAGAAAAAATTGAAAATAATAATTATCTTATCGAAAAAGAGTTCACTTAATTCTGCAAAAGTCCTAATAAGATAAGAATTATTACAGCATCTTCTAGATGGGGAAACTGAGACTCAGTTAAGTCCCTTAAACATAGCCACAAAGCCAGTGATGTCATGAGGATGCAAATTCAGTTCTCCTAAATCCTAAGTTTTGTAACCATTCTCTTTTACTCCATGTTTCCCATCTACCAGAGTAGGCAGGGAGATATCTAGGTTGATAGGTGTTGATGTGGTACTGTGAGCCCCTCAAGGAGAACAGCCACTTCTTAATCACTTCTGTTGTACCACAGACCTGGCACACTACGGGTGGTCTGTCACAGTCCACTAAATGAATGAAGACGTACATCCTACAGGGAGAAGGGCATAGAATCAAACTCAGTGAGGTGGAGGGCCACTGGCTTCGTGTTCCCCTGATTTTCTGTGAGTTCTACTGAGTTTTCCTTTTTAAAAACCACACAAAACTGGCCACATTTTTCCCATGTTTGGTCCTATATTTCTGCTAATTGCTTCATTTTCTGAATGCTGAACCAACCACATTTACCTTTTTTTTAAGTGCTAAATGTTTCATTAAAATCAGTTGCTTTGGGTCTAATAAGCCAAACACACGTAATACAGCCGTTTAAAGCATTACCCAAGGTAAATGTTTACAGAATCCTGAAATATTATTAATTCAAACATTTGATTTACCTAGCGATATATGTCATGAGCTTATTTATTTATTTATTTAAACATTGTGCTTAATGAAGGAGTTAGTTCTTTATCCCAATGTTTAATTCATAGCAGCAGCTTTAAATATTTATGAAGTTTCCTGTCGTTTTTTGTTTAGTTAATAGACTGAATGGTTCAGTTCGTTGGCTAAGAGAAAGCAGTGAAATTTCAGCAAGAGAAAAGGTCTCTACCTCTTGGAAAATGTGTTTAAAGAAAAGAATAAGGCCAGGCATGGTGGCTCACGCCTGTAATCTCAGCACTTTGGGAGGCTGAGGCGGCTGGATCACCTAAGGTCAGGAGTTCAAGACCAAACATGGTGAAACCCCATTTCTACTAAAAACACAAAAACTAGCCAGGCATGGTGGCAGGTGCCTATAATCCTAGTTACTCAGGAGGCTGAGGAAGGAGAATCACTTGAACCCAGGAGGTGGAGGTTGCAGTGAGACAAGACTGCGCCATTGCACTCTAGCCTGGGAAACAAGAGTGAAACTCAGTCTCAAAACAAAACAAAAAAAAAAAAAAAAGAAAGAAAAAAGAAAAGAATAAAATAAAAATTTTCAAAAAAAAATAAGGTCATTGATTCCCACGTGTTACCATAAATTAACTAGGTAGCTTTCCCTGGCTGTGTTGCTCTTTTGTAGGATTTGCATTTGAGGGTCCTTAGGCATTTCATCACTAATAATAAACTTGACTTTTTTACTCATCAAATCGCTCTAGCTTTGACTTGGAAAGCAAGAGAAAGGCTTCAAAAGCGTAGTCATTAATGTCAAGCCTCAGCATGTCAAGTTACCTCTCTAACTTGTTTCCATGTATGAAAAACAGGGATATCTACCTCCTGGATGTCATCTAATAAATAAAATAATTACAGACCATAATTTCTGAGATATAATGTGTACACACTAAGTAGCTAAGTTTTCAAACTAAAGCAAATTAAAGGTTATAAAACCTGATCTCCAAATTTAAGAGGAGAAATTTGAATCCACTGTGAGAGATCATAAAGAATTAACAAAGACTGCTCGATGCTGTGAGGAAAAGGAAATGAATATGAAATGAGGTCAACAGAGAACAATGTATTACATAAAGCCTACTGCTTATTTACAGAAGCAGAGGAGCATGGAACAGAAATGGAACTGAAGGTTTTATCTACTTAGACACCTGCCTCAGAGTAGTGAATAGAAATCTTACTTCTTCGACCATGGGAAGGACTTGTAGAAATTTAACAGAGTCCACAACTTCTAGAAGACAAATGGACTAAAAAAAAGTTTGTATAGATGAGTGTAAGCCTATTTGCATAAACAAATACATGGACAGATTAACAATAATGTCTAAAGGATGCAACCTAAATCAAAGGTGATTTCATATATTTATTTGATCTAATATAAGTTCATGATCAGGAAAGACTGAACAGGAAAACTGATCTTGAGTTAGTCTCTGAAGAATAGATTAAGATTTCCTTGGCAAATACGGAACAGAGGGGTAGAAATGGAGAGGTCATTTTAAACTTGGGGCACAACATGCATATAATTAAGACGCTAGGTGAAGGTAAATTAGTTAAAGAGAGAAGAAAATGGCAGAGGAAGTTTTGTTTTGAAAGCTCTCAAGTGGAGACTGATTATATTTCATTCCATTGTTTGAGTCAACAACTTAAAAGCCAACAATGTCTTCATTTTGTTTAATTAGATTCTACTATCTTTCAATTTAAAACCTTTCCATATTTTGTGACAAAGACTGTCACTTTGAAAACATACTTTTCGGCCGCGCACAGTGGCTCATGCCTGTAATCCCAGCACTTTGGGAGGCCGAGGTGGGCAGATCACAAGGTCAGGAGTTCAAGACCAGCCTGGCCAACATGGTGAAACCCTGTCTCTACCAAAAATACAAAAAATTAGCCAGGCACGGTGGTGCGTGCCTGTAATCCCAGCTACTCAGGAAGCTGAGGCAGGAGAATCACTTGAACCTGAGAGGCAGAGGTTGCAGTGAGCCAAGATGGTGCCTGGGCGACAGAGCAAGACTCCATCTTGAGAAAAAAAAACAAAAACAAAAACAGACTTTTCCTGAGGATAGTCTGGCAGAGTGGATCATCATTTTAGGTCAATTTGCATACTCTTTTACTTTTCCCATTAGGTATAAACACAGAGTTTTAAAAATATACAAGAAGGCCAGGCACTGTGGCTCATGCCTGTAATCCTAGTGTTTTGGGAGGCTGAAGCAGGAGGATCACCTGAGGAGAGGCATTCAAGACCAGCCTGGCCAACATGGTGAGACCCCGTCTCTACCAAAAATACAAAAATCATCCGGGCGTGGTGGCAGGCACCTATAATCCCAGCTATTTGGGAGGCTGAGGCAGGAGAATTGCTTGTATACAGGAGTCGGAGATTGCAGTGAGCTGAGATCGCGCCATTGCACTCCAGCCTGGGCAACAAGAGTGAAATTCCATCTCAAAAAATATATATATACACACA
>NW_012116511.1:1607281-1612400 GCF_000951035.1 Colobus angolensis palliatus | reverse complement strand
ACACACACACACACACACACACACATATATATATATACACACACACATATATACACATACACACACACACATATATATACAAGAGAGCCTGGAAACAATTCAGATGTCCACCATTAGGGGACTGACTCGAAAAATTATGATACATCCATATAATGGAGTACAATGTATCTAATAAAAAGAAGTGAGAAATATTTCTCTATACTACTATGGTATGATTTCCAGAATACAGCACTAAGTCAACCGAACAAAAATCAATGTGGAAGAAACTGCATAGTGAGCTACCAGTTACCTATGAACAGAAGGATAAACCATGATACTAAAAGGAAAGAAAGTTTGCTTCTAAGACGAGGGATTGAATAGGTTGGTGTATATATACGTGTATATACATATATACACACATATACACACATATATGTATATACACATATATAAATATATACACACACATATATATATGAATATATATATATATATATATGAAAGTTTGCCTCTAAGAGGAGGGATTGAATAGGTTGGTAGCTGAAGGATAAAAGCTAGACTTTTAATACACTTTGTTTTTCAACTTTAATGTTGGACTACATAAGTATTTTACATACTTATAAACCAAAATTAAATTTCAAGGAAAGCAATCTCTAAAAAGCGATAATAAAATAAAGCAAATTAACCAAACCAGGTATGCAGTTGATGGCTTAACCATACAAAGAGTAACAATCCTAAGCAACCTAAAACACAATAATTTTACTTATAAAATCCCTTTTAGGATGTACCCCCAACACACACACATACACACACACACACACAAAAGAAAGAAAGAAAAACAAGTTTAAACCATTTCTAGTAATATTATTGATGGTAGTATTAGCACACTCTGAGAACGCCATGCATTAGTGTAGGATAAAGCAAACATGCAATTATGTGATATTCTAAATATATCATCTGCCATTTCCTGAGAACTACAATTCTCAGTATGGGAGACAGAAGATGCTCATGTACTTCTGTCCTCTGAAAAGGCTCAAAAGTAATGACCAGCCCAGAGAAATGAACACTTCTAGTGTCCTGATCCCAGTCACAAAAGTCTATTTCTGCTAAACGGAATCAGGGTTTTCTGCAGAAACAAATCAGTCTAGGTCTGGAACAGAAAATACACCAGACAAGACTGTAAAATCTTGTCCAGGATCATGTCAAATATGTATAAATCCATGAGTTAAGACTATTTTTACAAATATATATAAGTCCATGAGTTAAGACTATTTTTTACAAAGCAAATTAAAACATTAATTGGTCACAGGTGAAAACTGTTAGAAAGTCAACAATTTCTGACAACAAATAGAAGGTAAAAATGACCACTTTCAGAAAGCTGTTCTCAAAGAAATATCCAAATTAATAAATAAAAAAGAAGAAAATATTAGATCACAATTTTGTAAACGTTAATAAATTATTGGATCCAGGTATTGATCAGCAACAGCTGCTACAGTGACAAAAAAAAGAAACAGCTATTATGAGCTTCCCAACAGAAAACACACAATCACATATCTGATGTAGTCTTGACCCCCTCCAAAAAAGTGAAATTTAAAGTCAATTTAAATTGATCAATTTAAAGTCAACTAATTGATAAGAAACAAAAGAACATGTTAAACTACACCAGGGGAATAGTCAGAGGGGGAAACTCTCCACAATTTAATAACCAGGTTTCTTTAATAAATTAATGAGGAGGGAGGAAGGAAAAATAGTGAGAGAGAGGAAGGGATAGAGGGAAAGGAAGAAAGGAGGAAGGAAGGAAAGAGAGAGAGGGAAAAAGAAACAGAGAAGGAGATTTT
This sequence comes from Colobus angolensis palliatus, assembly GCF_000951035.1. NCBI lineage: Eukaryota > Metazoa > Chordata > Mammalia > Primates > Cercopithecidae > Colobus > Colobus angolensis. The sequence goes on along the minus strand of NW_012116511.1, from coordinate 1,610,583 downwards.
AAAAATCTTAAAAGATGTATCAACTAATTGCAATACAATACATGAGCCTTATTTGGATCCTTACTCAACCTGTATAAAAAGATCATAAAATGAGGTGATACAATTTGAAATCTGAACACTGCTTAGATATTTGAAATTAAAAATTGTTAGCATTTTTGGTGCAATAACGGTTATATGGTTATGAGTTTTAAAATCCCCTCTTTGCCTTTTAGAAATATAGATGATAAAATGTAATTCAGAGATGTATTTCAAAATAACACAGAATAGGGAACTGGGTGGGGGTATGAATAGGTCAGGATTGGCCATGGGCTAATGAATGTTGGGGCTGAGTGCTAAGTATTTGGGGGTTCAGAATACCATTCTTCTTAACTTTTGCCTGTGTGAAATTCTGCATAATAAATGTATTTTTTAGAAAATACAAGATATGCAGTAGCAATGAGAACATTCACTACACAGAGCTTGGTTTCTAAACACAATTTGCTGCTAAAAAGTACCAGAGCTTCTTGGAGAAATGGATGCTTTCAAGTCTGCAGGGAGAAAATTACAAAGAGAGCCTGGAACATCTTGTGCTAGAAACTGAAGAAGCAATTATGGAAGACTGTGTCAGCCAGTAAGTGTAGAAGGAATAATAGAATTTTAAAATAGCCATTTCTTAAGCACCAGGTTAGTTATTGTTTAAGGCAAAGTCACAAATGGATGGTGAAACCACTGGCCAATAGGCTTTACTGACATAAAAGATATTTGCTCAGTCTCAAGGATGACAAATTATTATTAATTGCACAAAGGAAAGGTATCTTTTTACGATGAGGAGATCTAGTGAACATCTCTCCTTAGACAAGTTGGTGATCAAACTTCTATCACCAATAAAGGGACCAGCTGGTACTATGCATCTCTTCTGATGATGCAATCGAAGCCATAAACATCCTCCATGCAGTAAATGTGGCTAAAAATGTATAACTTGAATCCCAGTCCTGAGGAAACAATCAGAAAACTGATTTGGACTCTTCGATAATACTGAAGAAAAGCAGGAGACTGACCTAGATTCAAGAAAACCAAACAGACATGACAACAAATATAGTATATGACCCTTGTTTGGAACCCAAATGGGAGTGGAAAAGGGAGAAGCTAAAAAGAACAACATTGTGACAATTGGGAAAGTTTTGATATGACTGTATATTAAATATGATTATCACTTCAGTTTAAATTTCTTAAGTATTAAACTAAAAACAAAGTTAGTACATATAGATAGATATAGAAAAGAGAAAGAGGTTATAAAATGTTAATAACTGTTGAATTGATCTATGAAGGCCACATGGTGTTTGCCATACTATTCTTTCAACTTTTCTGTGGGTTCTACATTTTTAAAATAAAAAGTTGATGGAAAAATATATCCTGAGCCAGGTGTGATGGCTCATCCCTGTAATCCCAAGACTTTAGGAGGCTGAGGTGGGAGGATCGCTGGAGCCCAGGAGTTTGAGATAAGCCTGGGCAACATAGTGAGACCTCATCTTTCTCTGTCTCCATCTGTCTGTCTGTTTGTCTCTCTCTCTCTCTCTCTCTCTATATATATATATATGTATGTGTGTGTGTGTGTATAACTGTGTGTGTATATATATGTATATGTGTATGCACATATATGTATATTTACAAACAGTGTACTACATACAGGTAATGTGGCATCATCGCCTTTGCTCTTCTGGATTTTCTCCTTGGAGCTCTCTTTCTGGTTGAGTGCTTGCTCGGCAAATGATACTTCCAGGTTGATGTCTGTTTCAGGGGCAGGTGTCTCCTCAGGTGGGATCAGCTTCTCTTCACCAACAAGGTTAGATGCCTGGTCTGGGGGGCCGGGGGAAAAGAACCCAATTCATATGCTTCATTTATTTCTTTTTTAAAAAAATTCTAATGCATTCACTACATAAAAACATTTGGGAAGAGTACTATTTTCTCTAGGCAATATTTAGCTGTTATTTTAATAATAAAGAGTATACTCAAAAATCCTATCAATGGTGCATGTGAAGTGGGCAGGGAGACTGTGGTGACTAGCAATCCATAGTTCAATTGTGCAGTCTTTGAGAGCACAGTCCTTAAACTGGGTTCCAATTCCAAAACATTGCTGGAAGATAGTAAACTTTTAATGAAAAACCTCAAAAGGTTTTGAAGTATTAATTGTTGTTTTATTCTACACTGAGAAACTAAAAGCAAAAAAAGAGGGAGGTAATGAGCAGTAATCTCTTGTGAAGCTAGTAATTTACCATTTAATTAATTTCCTCAGAGTGGATCAGATTCCTGGAATAAACTTCTTCCACACCCTGCATTTACTTTCTGGAATATTACCTACCTATCATAGTAAAATTTCCAAAACAACAGTTAGTGCCAAATAATTATCACTATGCGAGTCAGGTCTGGACGTACCTGGTACGGGAATGGTTGGGTTTCCACCTGATCATGTCAAAGAATACAAAAGTTCCTACGACTATAAATACTAGTCAAATAATTTTCACATATTTACACCAAGATTTCGAGGATATCGTAAGTTTAACTGTGTTTTGGCTTTTTTTGGTTTGCTGTAACCCTCCAGAAAGGAATTTACATTTAAAAATCTCTTTGCTGAAAACACCAGGTTTAAGCTTTGGAGAAGATACTTCTAAATTTGATTATTTGGTAAATTTACAGTTTTAATGCAATTAACAGAAAAAAACCTAGAGCCAATAACCAAGATTACTGTTATTTTCTCACTGTTGACCTTTGAATCATAGTAAGAAGCTCTGAACTACAAAATACATCTATGCAGTGTATACACACGCTTACATACTAACAGGCTCACATACAAAGTGACAGAAGCTAAAGTTAATTTAAAAAGCTAATAAATGTCATAAATGCATACATTATTAAAAGTCTACGGTTCAAAAAATAATATTTATATTCATTTATATAAAAGTGAAAATGCCTGTTTTAATCAAAATCAAGTTTAGAAGTAAACATGGATCTAGTTTTATTCAGTCCCATTAAATAACCAGGGTAGACTTCGTGGGCATGAGACCTGTGCAGCCACACAGGGCTCCAGGCTCAGGAGGGTTCCACACTTAGTTTAATACTCTGCTGTTACATCATGAAATTAAATAAGAGGCCCTATATTTTCAGTTTGTCCCTGACCTTGCAAATTACACAGCTGGTCCTGATAGCACCTCACAGTTAAGAAAGTAACAATTGCCGGGCGCGGTGGCTCAAGCCTGTAATCCCAGCACTTTGGGAAGCCGAGACGGGCGGATCACGAGGTCAGGAGATCGAGACCATCCTGGCTA
>NW_012116511.1:1587032-1606886 GCF_000951035.1 Colobus angolensis palliatus | reverse complement strand
AAAAAAAAAGAAAGTAACAATTTACCTGTGCCAATTCCAAAACTAAGAATACATTTAAAGTCCGTTGATATTATTAGTATTCATCTGCTGCCATGTATATTTATGTTTCTCAACAGCCTGTGACCATTTTTTAAATTAGAATACCTATACCTTTTGATGATTTTTTTTTTTAAGTATCAACATGAATGCCAAATCACAATTTTAATTTTACTTTCCCTCTGGTTTACACTCTTTTATGTTTTACTGTGACTATGTACATTGGTTTCCTAGGAAACTATTCTAAGAGGAAAAAAATGATTAGCCATTTTCTTAAATTAGAAGCTACCTTTCTAGCAGCTGAGTAGTTGTGGGCAAGAATTTCAAAACTACTCTTTCTTCTCACCACTTCCATGTCAGGGTTACAATAAATACCCCCACACTCACACCCACACCAACGGACTATGCTGAATGTAAAGCTGAGTAATTATAATTAAGGTATTACACATTTAACACACCAATTTCCTTCAAAAGCATGGCAAAAAAAAAAAAAGAAATACCGCATATCAAAGTTCTGGTTAAAATAGAAAATCAAGTTGAAGCAGAGCACAGAAAACAACAGTTTCAGGGTTGAAGGGGGTACTGCTACAAGAAATGGATGATTACTTGGCTAATAAGTGATGATTTAATTATCTACTCTTAATAAGAACAGAATGCTGAGATCAACCTTTTGGTTCTTAAGGTCCTAAAATAAATAACATTTCTGTCATCTAGTCTCTTTTTAAGTGCACAATAGCACTGGGTTACAAACATTTTGCAAATCTCCCTCAAGTTTTTCAGTTGTCCAAAATATCCTGAAATGCCTTAAAAAAAATTTTTTTTTAATCACTTGACTTTAAGATTCAATTGCTTCTATTTAAAAAAACAACAACAAAAAAAAGATTTTTCTTTCCTCTGTAGAAATTCAAAAGAAAATAAGAAACTATACATATCAATATAAAAGTTTAAAAGATTATTGGGGTATTATTAATATTTCTAAATGTATTATTAAATACTGGGCCTTTCATAGAGTTTATGATTTAATGAAAAATGAACACATTACAGTGAATTAATTAATTTGGAATGTAACAACCCTTGCAACTATAAAACTTAACAACTTTTTCATTTAGAATAAGTATCGTTGGTGGAACATGTTTAAAAATCCAAGTGTGGGGGAAAGATTTAAAAGAGACTATGTCCGCTGGGCGCGGTGGCTCAAACCTGTAATCCCAGCACTTTGGGAGGCCGAGACAGGTGGATCACGAGGTCAGGAGATCGAGACCATCCTGGTCTACACAGTGAAACCCCGTCTCTACTAAAAAATACAAAAAACTAGCCGGGCGAGGTAGCGGGCGCCTGTAGTCCCAGCTATTCGGGAGGCTGAGGCAAGAGAATGGCGTAAACCCGGGAGGCGGAGCTTGCAGTGAGCCGAGATCGCGCCACTGCACTCCAGCCTGGGCGACAGAGCAAGACTCCGTCTCAAAAAAAAAATTAAAAAATAAAAAAAAAGACTGTCTCTCACGCCTTCAAATTTTAATCAGAAACAGCCCCATTTTTGAACCTGAGACAATGTTTCCATGCATTTCATCCTGAACTTTCCAATGTTTGGCTTACACTGGTTAATTCACTGGCTAGTGAAAGAGCATAGCATTGCCCAGAACAGGTGCAAGAGGGAATACTCAGTGACTTGGATGGCATCACACATTCTCTTGTTATTCTGATTGGAGGCTCTATGGCCACTACGTAGCATTCCAGCAAAAGCAGATGTAAATCAAGCAGCGAGTTTGTCACATTTCACTTGCCTGCTGCAAGCTAGGCAGGAAAGTGCTCACACTATGAACTTGTCTTCCAGAACTTTTGTTGATATAGCCTACATCATGATCCCTGGCAAGGGAGGAAAACACCAAGAAAAGGACAATGTTTTCCTCAGTATCCATTCACCAACTGCCAGTCACTCTTCCCCAGAGCCCAAAGCATATTGACCTTGGCACAAAAAAACCTGTCTGTCTCTCCTGATGACCCAGCTCTCTAGCAGGCAGGGTAGCTATGCCAGCTTGCTTGCCACTTCAACATCTGCGGGTACATAGATTTGAGAAAACACCTAGTGATTTCATTCAGATATAACACACAAAACTGAAGAAACATCCACAGAATCGTAAAAAGCAAGCGCTTTTATAAATATGTATGTGTGTATATACGTGTGTGCATATTACCTTTAAGGCAGGGGTGCCAGAGAGAAGTTCTGAGAAAAGTATGGAAGGAAAATATCCCATATGATCTTGAGTAATGTAGGATTTTTATAGGAATGTTGGAACACTCCTCACTCCTCCACAGTTTACCTAATACTCCTCCCACTACTACTTCCAAACCAAATGCAACACTATTAATGCATTAACACCCCAGTTGCTAAATTTTAGGAACATAAACATAAATCACCTGTTTTAGTTTGTTAAATAACAATTAACGATTAAATTTTTAAGCTTAAATCGATTAACTTCACTTAGAATATTTTCCCTTTCTGTAAACCAATGAAATAGCTATAAATTCTTTCTTAGTAAGTACTAATAAAGCCTTAATAGTTACTTTTGGCTGGGCATGGTGGCTCACAACTGTAATCCCCGCACTTTGGGAGGCCCAGGTAGGCAGATCATTTGAGGTCAGGAGTTCAAGACCAGCCTCATCAACATGGCGAAACCCTGTCTCTACTTAAGAAAAAAAAAAAAAAAATTAGCCGGGCATGGTGGCATGTGCCTATAATCCCAGCTACTGGAGAGGCTGAGGCAGGAGGATCGCTTGAATCTGGGAGGCGGAGGTTGCAGTGAGCCAAGACCATACCACTGCACTGTAGCCTGGGAGACAGAGCAAGACTCCACTTCAAAAAAAAAAAGTTACTTTCTTCCATACCTCAAGTTTCTAATTCACTTCTGAAATAACAAATGTTAGCAGAGAAACATGAAAAGGAGAATTATAATCAATTGCCCATAAAAATCTTAACTACCTTAAAAAGTTTTTCTATAATATCTAAAAAGTTACCCCATTTATGAATTAGGAGCTTGTGATTTAAGAACAATGCTGCAAGTTTGTTGGCTCAGTGACTAGCTGTATGGCACTGGAAAGTGGCTTCCCAGCTCTAAGCCTCAGCTCACTCATCTGTAAAATGGATTAAGAACAATAACCATTACATTGTTTTTGGGTGTATTAAATGAGGTAAGCATCTCCTGATAACATCTGGCACATGGTAAGCACTCAGGAAGATACGTATATGCATTTTGAATCAGAAGATAGGGATACACATTAAAAGAAAATTGAAGGCCAACTATATGCTCAGCCTCACGTAATGATCCACTTGGGACTTTTCATTAGCATTTTAATAGAATTTGTTTACTAGAATTGAAGGTGAATGTTTTATAAGACTGTAACTGTTTGTTATGTTAATTAAAGGGGGGGAAAAAAACAAGAGAACAGGTTCAACATACCATCTCTTCCTTGGTATTTGTTTTCATTTGTTCTAAGTGACTGCGATTCAGTGCCACCTGGAGCCTAAACATAGAAAACAGGCCATTTAGTCATCTCCAACTCAAAACCGGAGAAAATGATATTGTAAATAATTTTGTTACTAATCTTTAGAGTACAAGAAATGTACTCAGAATTGTAACCATCACAGTGCAAAAGGGGCACTAAGGTAATAATCAACAAGCAATCATCCAAAAAATATTTTATTACCTACAACTTGTAAGAGACAATAGTAGGCCCAGTGGGAAATATAAAAAAAGTCATGAGTGTGTCCCTGTCATCAAGAATGCTACTATTTAGTGGAGGAGAAAGGACAAATATGTTAAAAAAAAATTAGTAATATCTATTAATTGACAAATGGATAAGCAAAATGTGGTCTATCTGTACAATGGAATGTTATTTGGCTATAAAAAGAAATGAAGTATTGATACATGCTGCAACATAAATAAACCTTGAAAACATTATGCTAAGTAAAAGGAACCAGTCACAAAGAGCCACATATTATATGATTCCATTTATAGCAAATGACCATAATATGAAAACCATAGAGACACAAAGCTGACTAGTGGTCACCTAAGAGTAGGGAGGGAAAGATGGGGAAGGATTGCTAATGGATACAGGCTTTCTTTTGGAAATAATAAAAATGTGCTAAAACTGATTGTGGTGATCATTGCACGACTGTGAATATGCTAAAAAGAACATTGAATTGTGCGCTTTTAGTGGGCGAATCGTATGGTATGTGAATTATATCTCAATCATGCTGTTATAAAACGGTAAAAGTACATGTCCCTAATAAAATAGAAATTCTTCAAGTAAAAAAAAAAAGAAGATTCCAGAAATAAACGGGAGATAAGTAACTAAATTACCCAACCAGCAATAAGCCCTAAAACATCTGAAGGAATTCCTGTTTTCAAGGGGCCGGGGCAGTGACATCCAAGGAATGGAGCCTTCCAAAGGTTTATGGAGATGGTAAACCATGGCTGACTCTGCTCAGCAGTAAATGTGGCCAGACAGTACTTCCTCCTTTCCAGGTAAGGCTTCAGAAGGAATTCAGAGGTCAGGAAGGAGAGTCTGGATCAACCACAGAAAGAGGTCTATTCAAATTATTTTAAAAAATAATTTTGATAATTCTATTGGATTTTATCTCAGACAGAAAGTGGCCATTGTAGTCTCACTACACATTTCACCTCAAGCTGTTGTCCGAGAAGGACTTCATCCTCCACCTGAAGTCTAAAAGGAACCTAGAAAAGCACTAGGCTAGGAACATCTTGACCACTAATGAACCACTTAGAGATGGGGAAAACCCAGGACAATGTTACAGTGACTACCAAGTCACAGAAGTGGGACGTGGGTACCCAGCATCACTTTAACCCCTTGAAGGACAGAGCAGTCCCATTCTCCCTCCCTCCTCCCACAAGTCGGCAGAGGCTGGTCCTGCATGGCACAATGAGCAGAGTGATTCCAATCTCACAAAAGAACACATATTTTGGAGCATGTGGTTGGAATTATTTTCCTTAGCAATTGAAGATGGCAGTACAGATGGTGTTCATTTCTGTATTATATTTCCTAGTGTCAGCAAGGCCTTCATGAGGAAGCATTTAACATGGAAGAGCTGAATATACACTCGCTCAAAAACAGAAGAACTGCAAGTGAAGATGGCTGGCCCACGTTTGCTTGAGGGATGGGGGAGATAAAGCACTTTTCTCATGGGTGGCAGTGTTTCAATTAAAGGCATGCAGTGTAAGCAAGTTACCACTATTCAAATTTCCTTTTGCTAGTTCTCTCTTAATGACTCCATCAGATGACACAATCCACCAATTACCTTGGACTCAAACCATGTGGTTCTGACACTGCCAGAAACTTGCTGGAAAAATGTTGTTTCTAGCACCGAGTAGCAACATCCTCTTGGAGACTGGCAGAAATCCCACAGTTTATATTTTGCTTAGGCTCAGCTCTCTGTTCCATCCCCCTTTTCACTTCCTCTTAACTCCCTTAGTGAGGGTTCTCTAATTGGGAAGAAAATGTCATAATACTAAATTTCCTTACCATTCATTTTTCTTCAGCTGGAAACCCAGCCCAGTCCTTTAATACTAGTGGATATCCCAAATAACCACTGGGTGGTAAGCAAGTGCTTAACTTAAGCAAGTGCCTGGAGCAATTTAATGACCCCAAAACTCCTATAATGGACTGGACTCCTAAAATGGACTGGACTTGATTCGAAATTGGTCATGCAAAGAGAGTAGCAATCTGCAGCTAGAAGGGCTTTCTTGCAAGAATAAAATGTCTACAAAAAGCAGAAGAGTGTCTACATGACAGGAAGATACCATGAATATAAACCCTTTCATTCCTTTTTTAAAATAAATAATCATTCTATTTTTGTTATCTTCTATAGTATGAATAGAATCTCATATTCAGGATGCTTAATGTCATAATCGTATACAAAATGCAAATATACCAGGATAGAGAGTGGTTAAAAGCATGTACTTCAAAATCAAACAAATTTGGGGTTACTATCTACAGGACACTGAGCAAGTTACTTAAAATCCGGCAGGGCGCAGTGGCTCACACCTGTAATCCCAGCGCTTTGGGAGGCTGAGGCAGGCAGATCACCTGAGGTCAGAAGTTCAAGACTAGCCTGGCCAACATAGCGAGACCCCGTCTCTACTAAAAGTACAAAAAATTAGCCGGGCATGGTGGCGTGCACCTGCAGTCCCAGCTACTAGGGAGGCTGAGGCAGGAGAATTGCTTGAACCTGGGAGGTGGAGGTTGCACTGAGCCAAGATTGTGCCACTGCATGCCAGCCTGAGTGACAGAGAGACTCCATTTCCAAAAATAAAAATTAAAAAATAAAATAAAATCTATGAGCCTCAGCCACAGAATGGAAATAACACCTCACTCACAAGACAGCTGTAAGGATTAAGTGAGATAAAGCACGTAAAGTGGTTGGCACAGTAATTGTTCAGCAATGGTGGCAGCAGCTGGTATTGTTATCATAATTATAATCATTGTTCAAGAGTCCCATTCCATGTTCATTCTCCTTCCAACCACCTCACTGGGTCTTTTAGGCCAGAGCTACTCAAGCCAGAATGTAAATCAACTTTGACCTCAAGAGCACCATCTAGATCAGCTGATTTTTTACTCTTTTTCTGGCAGCAAGACTTTTTTGATGAAAGAAAGAAGGATCATTTATATTCTGTGCAAGCTCCTTATGCCCTTACAGATGAGTAATAGGTAATCCACCAACTGGCTTGTTCGAGTAGCACTGATCTGAGCCACACAGTTCTTGTACGATTTTTGTTGTTGTTGTTGTTGTTTGAGATGGGTTCTCATTTTGTCACCCAGCCTGGAGTGCAGTGGCATGAACATAGCTCACTGCAGCCTCGACCTCTAGGGCTCAAGCGGTCCTCTGGCCTCAGCTCCACAAGTAGCTGGGCCTACAGGCACACGCCACCACACCCAGCTAATTCTTGTGCTTTTTGTAGAGATTGGGTTTTGCTATGTTGCCCAGGCTGGTCTTGAACTCTCCAGTCTCAGCCTCCCAAAGTGCTGGGATAACAGCTGTGAGCCACCACGCCCAGCCTCTCAAACTTTTATCATGCCTTCCCTGATACGTCTCTTCATTCATCAGTCCCACAGTCTCTACCAGACCCCACAGCTTTCATTAATAAGTCAATCACCTAGACAAATATTTACTCAATGTTTTGTGTGCTGTCGTTGTGGTAAGGCTAGATACCTTAAAGTTTAACCTAAAGCTGCCTCCTTACATATCTTATGTTCATCCTAAAGGGTTTCTCTGTATTTAGTGAACTCTAACCTAACTGAATATGTAAACAGACTGTAACCTACTCGTGTCAATCACCAAATTTTGACCAGTCAAAGGTGGCCAACTGTTCAAACCATATTCAAATAAGGCAAACACAAAGTTGTAACCAATCTGGCTGATTCTGTACCTCACTTCCGTTTTCTGTAGATCACTTTCCTTTCCCTGTCCATAAATCTTCTTTGACCACACGGTAGCAACTGGAGTCTCTCTGAATCTGCTGTGATTCTGGGGGCTGCCCAATTTGCAAATCATTGTTTGCTCAATTAAATTGTTAAATTTAATTTGTCTAAGGTCTTTCTTTTAACACCACAAAGGAGAAGTTACTTCATATCTCAAGGTTCCTACTTTGTAATTCAGCTGCAATTAGCTCCCTTACACTCTACTTCATCCATCCCCAAACGAGTCTAGGGACAAATCAAATATTCCTACAGCATTAATAGAGAGGGAAGAATACCCTAATCCTACTTTTTCTCTAAGTAACTGTTGGTAGTCACGTTGTCTGAGAAGCTGCCCCTGTCACTCCTAGTGGAGTTAGAGTCACTTCTAATGCTCCAAGGACACCCTCTTCCCCTGATGCATGGATTATCATGCTGAATTTTAACTAGTTTTGTTTTCTGCCTCATCAGTATAACTTCCAGAAAGGCAGGAAGCAAGTCTCTCTTGTTTGCTGCAAGCATAGAGGGTGATCATTATGTTTTTAATCATTCGAATTAAACCAGATTGATCCAATTAATTGTAAGCAATTAGTCCTTTGCCTTAACATCAAAAAAGAAAACCTACTGTTTCTTTCGATTCTCTCTGTTGAGCAAATATGTCTCTGACGTCAGGAATCTGGTACTGTTTGTTTTTTTTCCTCAAGGTCTGGGAGACCGTCTCTACTCGCTTCTGAACTGCTGCTGCCTGGGTCCGGGTCAATGTTGATAGAAATACCATGCTTTCCTGTGGATCTCCAGCAGACTCTCCGAAGAGATTGGACAAACCGGCCTCTTTAAGCCACTCTTCTTCCAATTCTCCCTCTAAGACAGTAGAGAAAAGTGGTACTTAAATCACAAAATATAAGAACCTTTACATTTTTTAAGCTGTTAAAAATTCTTACTAAAACTCTTCTATTGTAACCAAACCACAGTGCTAATAATCATTATCTAAAACTTGGACAACTGCCATACACTCCAGCCACGATATCAAATTTTAGATGGATTTCATATATACTCAATTAAAATTTTTAAATGACTTCACATGTAATTAACCTCTATAACTTCCTTGCAGATTAACCCAGAGGATGATACTATTCCCCTTCCAGAGATGAGCAAAGAATAAAAAGATAACTTACTTCCATCAAGTTACAGAAGGAAGTCAATGCTGGGGCTATACATTAAGCCCAGTTTCTTGGCTTAAATTCAGTACTACCTCAGAGTCCAACACTAATTTATGGAAAGCCTTGTTTTCTCTGTTCACTGTAGCTGACACGAAGTGCAGCAAAGAAGTTAACAGCATCAGAATATTGGGAACTAATCAATTTCAAATTAATTTTTCTAATCTTCCAAGTCAGCACATCAGATGATGTTATTTTACAATGTTTTTTAAAAGCACAATATATTCAGCAAAAAAAGCTTATATAGGAAGCTAATCAAACAAGAATCAATTCAAAACACTGAAAGCAGGAAGTAAATATTCATGCAAATATTGTGTAAGATCTAATCAAAGTTATTTAAAAGCAGAAGGATAATTAGAATAGATTCTTTCCAACCATCATGTTTATAGAGGAAAATAAAAGAGGGATGAATTGGGACACAAAAGACCTGGATCTGTACCCCATTTCTGCACCTTGATAGCCAAGTCTCTTTGGACAAGTTACTTAGCCTCAAGTTGACTCTGTTTTCTGATCTGTACACTAAAGCATACCTCTTCCAGCTATGCTATAACCAAAGGTGAGAACGTGATATGGAAGGAGCTTTGAAAAGCCCTGAGACAGACTGAATCACATGGTATAGCACCTAGTCCTGCCTGTCTTTCTATACTACATAAACTTATTGATGGCAGAAATCAAGTATTAATAACTGACTTCAAGAGACATAAGCCAGTACTAGGCACTCTGCACACCAGACAACAAAAACAGCTTACTAGCATAAAAAGTCAGCAAGGCTGGGCATGGTGGCTCAGGCTTGTAATCCCAGCACTTTCGAGGTGGGTGGATCACTTGAGGTCAGGAGTTGGAGACCAGCCTGGCCAACATGGTAAAACCCCCTCTCTACTAAAAATACAAAAATTAGCTAGGCATGGTGGTGCACGCCTGTAATCTCAGCTACTAGGGAGGCTGAGGTGAGAGAATCTCTTGAACCTGGGAGGCAGAGGTTGCAATGAACTGAGATAGTGCCACTCCAGCCTGGGCGACAGAGCGAGACTGTCTCAAACAAAACAAAACAAAACAAAACAAAACAACAACAAACAAGTAAGTTAGCCATTATTACTTATGCTTTTAAGGTAGTACTCAGTATTGGTGTACAAAACCAAATTGCCAGAAAAAAAGCTGATGTTTTTATACAACAAGGAAAATAAACAAGATTACTATGTAGAGTCACTTTCTCCATTAAAAAGTAGAAGTAAAGCTTAAACAATTTAAAGTCTAAGAAAAGGTGTGGGCATGTAGAAAACATTCCCAATCTTCTTGATGACCACATAGTACATAATAATCAATGAATCTAATTGACATTGGAGAATTATCAAACAGCTAACGACATACTTCTATGTATTGGGTTTAAACGCCGCTTTCTCAAACATATTCTCTCCTTATTCAGCAGACTAGTATGCTACGTCCATCTTGAAACAGGGAGAAAGAAAGGGTGAAAGATACTGTTAATTATCACAAATAAGCTTGACTTTATTGGTATCATATTTGGGAAACAGTGACAGAAAAATAAACAAGAAGCTAAAGAATGAGTTAACTGTAGTGTTCTTCTAGGTCTAAGAAATTAAATTAAGAAAAATCCCCAAGTCTTCTTTTTAAATTAGTATTGGTAGATTTTTCAAGCAATGTTGTAGCCAAGAAGAAAAATCTTATTCATATAGATTTTGCTACTTAATTAGATCCTAAGTAATTTAGTTAAGAAGTCATCGTGTTGAGAAGGAAGTCTATTCGTGAATCACAAAGCACTGATTGGGGCTCTCACATTTTGGCATTTATATATCAACTTACATAAACATACTTACAAATGTATAGATGGCACAAAGCATAGAAAGAAAGCTAATACAACAGACAAGAGAATTGGACATGAAAAACTTGGCAACTGCTTGAATTTCAGAGATTAAAAGAAATGGTACAAAAAAACTTTTAAGTAAAGTTTTACATGTTTCTCCCAGAATATCAAGTATTATAGCAGACAATGGGAACTATGGCTGGAAAGTGACTCTACAGAAATTATGCACCAAATACAAGAAAGAAGTAAATATGGAAGCTAAAAACGGTAATGCCACCATCTACTGCCCAACTCTATATTTTTAGATTAGTTGGCTAAACATGAGCCGTTGCATCCAATCTGGAGAACTATACTTTGAATGACAAAATAGCCAGGACCACAGCAGGTCTTTGAAAACCACCCACAAAGATTGGTTTATGTGAATTTTCTTTCCAGAAAGGTCCTGGCTAGGAACAAGATAAATATTCTCAAATATATGAAAGGCTATCATGTAAAAATAGAAGAGCCCTGTTCCATTTGTCCCAAAGGCATAATTACAGCAAGAGAGTCAAAGATAGAGGACAGCAGACTGTAAATCAATAAAACAAAGATCAAAAGAACTCAAGCTGACCGACCACTGGAAAAACAGTATCACTGCAAAGCAGTGCTCTTTCTATCACCATCTGCACTCACTACAGACCAAATGACAACGTGGCTACCACATTCCAGAAGATATTTAAAGGGAGGTTAGATGGTTTCAAAGATGAAGTCTAACTCTAAAAGGCTATGATACAGTGAGCTTAGCCAACAACATTCCAGCCATATCTATGACTAAGCTAACTTACTTATGCCACTTGTATCTGGCAGTTGCATCCATAAATCTGCCTGAAACAAGTAATTTTCAAGTTGAAAGGCAGTATCTTTTTTTGGTGGTCCTAGCTTTAATTTTTGTTGTTGTTGTTGTTGTTCTCCTCTTCCTTTCTATGCATTCATTTCCTATAAATACAAATACAAACAATAAAAGCTTTATTTAGTTAGTTATTACCATCAGGTTCTTTGACGACAACCACCTCTTGATCTTCTTGTCTGTTTTCACTAGATTTCTTGATGTTTTCTAGTTCTATCCAATAGTCTTCCATAGACAGTTCATCCAAAGAATCGTGGGAAATTGATCGATCAAATGGAGGCTTCTCCATAACTCTGGTGGTAGTGCTTTCCTGGTTCATAGTGTACTGGCCATATCTGCGACTACAAATTCAAAAGAACACATGGTTTATTTTAGTACAAAAGGAAGCAGTATAATTTCTAAAGTATCACAGCAATAAGCTGGAGAATTTGTTAACTCCTTAAGTTCTCCTTAATAAAACCAAAGGAATATATATTTTGAAACTGTTTACTCTGGAGTGCTACTGATTATAATATGCTTGTAGAATAAACAGTTGCATGTTCCATAGAAAAGTATGGTGAAGTACAAAGAGCAACATGGTAAATTATTTTTCCATTTACATTAAATGAAGACTCATTTTTCAAATATATTTTTTAGCGACAAGGTCTTGCTTTGTTGCCAAGGTTCGAGTGCACCAGTGTGACCATCACTCACTCTAATTCTAAACTACTGGGCTCAAGTGATCCTCCTACCTTAGTCTCCTGAGTAGCTACTACTACAGGTATATACCATATTGCCCAGCTATTTCTTTTTCTTTTGGCAGACATGGGGTCTTGCTGTGTTGCCCAGGTTGGTCTGAAACTCCGGGCCTCAAATGATCCTCAACTGATCCTCCCACCTCAACCTCCCAAAGCACTGAGATTAAAGGCATGAGCCACCACACCCAGGGATAAGAGTCATTTAAACCTGAAACTTAGTTTTTAAAAAGTAACATGTTAAATCTTAATTACAGACTATTAATTGGGAATGAATTTTACACAATTTTTGTGTTTATCATTTATATTCATAAACCAAACTTAGTCAACTGTTATATAGCAAATATTATCAACCGATGAACTATTTGAATTTCCATTTTATTTTTGAAATCAAAATATAAACAGGATGATTTAAGTTTGCTGTTATAATCTACTGTAGAAAGCAATTTCTAATCTTTATTTATAAATGGACCCATGATTTATTTGTATTAAAAATTCCATTGCCGGGCGCGGTGGCTCAAGCCTGTAATCCCAGCACTTTGGGAGGCTGAGATGGGCGGATCATGAGGTCAGGAGATCGAGACCATCCTGGCTAACACGGTGAAACCCCGTCTCTACTAAAAAATACAAAAAACTAGCCGGGCGAGGTGGTGGGCGCCTGTAGTCCCAGCTACTCCGGAGGCTGAGGCAGGAGAATGGTGTAAACCCGGGAGGCGGAGCTTGCAGTGAGCTGAGATCCGGCCACTGCACTCCAGCCTGGGCGACAGAGCAAGACTCCGTCTCAAAAAAAAAAAAAAAAAAAAAAATTCCAAAATGTGGTAAAAACTCATTTATTAGCAACTCTGAATAGCTTGGAATTACCTCAAACATTTCTCTCTCTGATATTATCTATGAAGAATAAATTGAATAAATAAGAGCATTTGTGTAACTTCAAGTAAACGGTATTTTTTGTTATAATTCACATCTCACCTACTTCTAAAATTGAATTAAAGGACCTTGTAAGACCTAGATATAAAAAAAATAAGTTTTTGTTTTATTATTTGTAGAGAAAACCATGCCTGATTCCTTAAAAGAAGAAATTTTTCAGCTTTGATGCCTTTCCTTTATTTACAGTTGATATGGTTTTGCTATGTCCCCACCCAAATCTCATCTTGAATTGTAGTAACCATAAGCCCCACATGTCCTGGGGGGACCCAATAGGAAGGTAATTTAATCATGGGGACAGTTACCTTCATGCTGTTCTCGTGATAGTGAGTGAGCTGTCACGAGATCTGATGGTTTCATAAGGGGCTTTTCCCCTTTTTGCTTGTTAATTCTCCTTGTTGCCATCATGTGAAGAAGGGTATGTTTGCTTCCCTTTCTGCCATGATTTAAGTTTCCTGAGGCTTCCCCAGCCATGCTGAACTGTGAGTCAATTAAACCTCTTTCCTTTACAAATTACCCAGTCTCAGGTATGTCTTTATTAGCAGCATGAGAATGGACTAACACAACAATAAATTTTTTTAAAGAATACAATTTGAGTGAGGACAATCGTTGAATAACTGTTTTGCTATTTTAATTTTCAGATTACTTCTCTCAAGAAGGACTTCCAGGAAGTAATTCTTCGTTTGCCAGATTGGTTTTACTTACTGTACATATTGAAAATAAATTTAAAATTACAATAAAATTCTTCAACACTGTGTGAACATTCACATTTAAACTAGCCTTTCCCAAAATTGTTTAAAATAGTAGGATTTTGCCGGGCGCGGTGGCGCAAGCCTGTAATCCCAGCACTTTGGGAGGCCGAGACGGGCGGATCACGAGGTCAGGAGATCGAGACCATCCTGGCTAACGTGGCGAAACCCCGTCTCTACTAAATATACAAAAAACTAGCCGGGCGACGTGGCGGGCGCCTGTAGTCCCAGCTACTCGGGAGGCTGAGGCAGGAGAATGGCGTGAACCCGGGAGTGGGAGCTTGCAGTGAGCTGAGATCCGGCCACTGCACTCCAGCCTGGGCGGCAGAGCGAGACTCCGTCTCAAAAAAAAAAAAAAGTAGGATTTTAATAGTACATAGAGGAGAGGGTCACTAAACTCTGGGCAGATCTATCCAGCAGCTTAATTCCAACTGGTTTGTTAGAAAAAGTCAAGGAACTTAATTGCCTATTGCTGCAAATAAATGCAGTATAACTGAGCACTTAGCTTTAATATGCTGATATGCCAGTTTTATTCCTTTAAAGATGATTCTTCCTGCCTTGATTACAAACTTTATTAATGCTGGTTACATGCATGAATAAACAATCACTATAATCTCTCCCCAGTAGCAACCTTGGGGTGGTGATGGGTGGGAATTAGGACAGGGGCCAACAAGCCTAAGTCTAGACATGTTTGTGAATCTCTTTCCTTAAGTCTCCATTGTTTATTGTTTGCCTTCTTCATCCCTTAATTCAAGGGGTACTTCCTCCCTCCCTGGCCTCAATCGTCCTGTTTACATCTCTGTATTCCACCTGGGTCCCCATATCCGGCCCCAATGGTCATTACGTAGCCAGTATTTTTCTTTTAGAGTTTTCACTCCTGATTCTTAAATTAACATGTAAATGAGAAAGTCATCCCTCTCTTAAAAACAAAAAATATGTATTTTTAAATTTCTGGTTCATCAGCTCAACTTATCTATATTGTTCATATTCCTTACTTCTGCCTTACCAGGATAGCTGTTAATTTACAGATGCCTGCCAGATTCATTTTTCATATTGCATGTCAAATATACAGATGCCTTATCCTTTTGTTTTCTCTCTCATAGTGTGAAATTGACCACCTTTTCTGTCTCCTTCAACTCTTACCCCCCTGTGAGACCACAATAAGTACTGTAAACTGTGTGAAGTATAATGACTAACGCCAAATAATTTGGTTTATCTGCTCATGGCAAAAAGGTGCAGTTGAACGAGAAGTACATTAAGCCTTTCAGTCCTGAAGGAATGTGTTTATTCTGGCAAGAATTTTCCAGTAAATTTCCATTAAGATAGCATGTGCAGAAAAATGCAAGGTCATTGAGTAACACCATTGTTACATAAATACACCATCTATATCAAGCCTTGCTTTCAAAACATGCATAAAGCAAAAATTGAATAGCTTAGTGCTGATGAATTGACTCAATATTTTGACTTTAATAAGATTCAGAAGCTGAATAGCTTTGTGATAACCTAAAAATACTGAGTCATGGAAAGGAGGAATTTTCTTTTTCTTTCTTCCATATTTTTTTGATCACTGGTAAATACTGCAAGAACACATTTTCATTTTTAAATAAGAGGGGATGAGGAGTGGGAAGGAGGCAGCCATTCAGTAATAGACTACCCTCCTTGGTCAACCTGCCGTGTATTTTTTCATTTGTCTAAAAATGTAAGTGAACATTCCTTCAGTTTACATCAATGAACATGTTGTGTTACTTCTTTTCTTTGTAGAATATATTCTACTTTTGTACTTCAGACAGGCAGTGACTAAAAGCCTGGACCCTCTTAAAACCATTCTGCTAAGAGGCCAGTTAACTTGTTTCCTCTTTTCTGTTTTTAGGAGTATGTTATATGATATCATGTTCATTCTGCAAATGAGGTTCAAAAACATAAAGCAACATCTGCTAGATGTAATGAAGTACAGAGCAGAAATATTTTATATTTCCAAAAGATCCAAGCTGACACATGGTGTTGAAATCAAAGAAACAAGCAGTTTATACCACAGGCAACTACCAGTGACCCCTACCTGACTTTCTAGCAAGCAATTATTCCAAGTTCCTTCCTCCTCCCTCTCCCTCCAGAATTCTGTGTGCTAATCATGCCACGGATATGCTTCAGAAGCTCCCGCATTTCTCACCTTTTCCAACTATAATGACAGAACCAGACACTGTCCTCTAAAGGAAGTTACCAGCATTGCTCTATAAAGAATCACTTCCTAGCTTGCTGTACAAGTCATGCTCTTTCCAATACACCAGAGTATAATCATTTTGCTTTTTTACCATGGACACTCACATCACAAGCAAATATTCACTTTACAGACCCTGATGGGCCTTCCCGGAATCTTCTTTTCCATCTTGCTAGCATGCTCTGTTTACAAAAATGAGGGCTTTGTTTTGGTGTATTTTCCCCAGGTATGTGCTATCCCATTTTCTGGTGATACATTTTCCACCTAAATCAGTGAATTTCAAAGGCAATGATATCGTTCAGGGTATGAGTTATAATGCCTGTTGTTTATTTTGTCATAGCGAATATTAAACTGGTCTGACATTTTTTCTTTACAAAGAGGTGGGAGTTGCCATTGATTATACTGAGGTCAGCTAGAAGATTGATGATTCATTCTGCTATCAATGCAGTCAGCTCAGTCAGCAAAACGAAATGGAAACATATGGAACTAGGAGTCTAAGTACCAAATGATTCCAGCTCTACTTAACTGCAATCTTTGGGTAAATCACTCAATTTCTCTACTCCTCACTTTTGCTATCTAAAAAATGGGAAGAATAACAGTAGCCTTGTTTGCTTTGCTTGTTGTGAAAATTCTTACTGAAGTGCCTCATAGGTAACCATGAAAAACGTGCCCTAGGTAAACTTGTGCTAACTGCATAGAACTGCCCCTCACACTGTGTAATAAGATCCAGAGGAATCATATGTCCTCTAGAATATTTTTGGTCTCAGGACTCCTTTACACACTTAAGACTGTTCTAAGACCCTCAAAGAGCTTTTGCTTATGTAGGCGATATCTATTGATATTTATAATATTAAATACTGAAACAAAAAAATTTAAATACTATTCATTTAAGAATAAACACCTTCACAGAGATAACATTAAAAAGGCCATTTTTCAAATAAAAATAGTGAGATGAGTAGCTCTGTTTTATATTTTTGAAACTGCCTTTAATGTCAAGCTTAACAGAAGACATCTGGATTCTTACATCTGCTTCTGCGTTCAGTCTTTTACAATATTACAGTTCACGTCGTCTCTGGGAAACTCCACTGTATTCTCATGAGAGAATGAGAGTGAAAGAGGCAAATAACATCTTAGCGTTATTATGAATACAGTTTTACTCTGCTACACACCTGAAAGGGTCTGGAGAGCCTCAGGTGTTCCCAGACCACACTTTGAAAACCACTGTTTTAAGAATTCTCAAAAACAACACCTAATGGGTCTGAAAATGCACATTTCAATTCTGTGGGCAAAACTCCAGAAAGCCCTTTGAGAGAAACAGACTTGCATTCCTAGTGACTGGACCTATTTCTTTGTTTTTGTTTAGTTCTGTATCTTTTCACAAAAACTGGGACTTATTCCAATATATCCATATTTAATTTATACTATAATGACAAAGAATAAAAACTTCATTAAAAAAAAAACCCTCCCTTACCAATATTGTTAATCTTTTGCTGGTGTCCATTATGAGTAAAGGGGCAGAAGTTCTCTCTGGGTGTCCCCTTTTGGCGTATATTTGAAAAATGTGCCTTAATGTGCCTTTGTCATCCCTACCCTCTAGCTAAAACTCCCTCAGGGCAGATTTATTTGTAAGTAGGATGTTTCTTCTGAGCTCATATATTTAACTATCTGGTCCAATTTCTACCTTGTGTTCCCTACCCTGTTAAAAGTCCTGCCGTGATGCTTTATATCCAGTCTGTCTCCTGATTCCGACCCTTCCAGGCATTTTTGTGGCCCAAAGTCAGCTTTCTTGAAATGCTCTGATCCTAGCACCTGTTTCGTTTTGTTTTCTTACAAGATCCTTTCTAAAAAGGATATACTTTCTTTCATGTTCCCTATTCTACTTTTATTTCCATGCAGGACAAGAAGTGACTGAGTTGGGATAAACATACAGTGTAAGACAGAAGAATAAAGTTTATTTTTGTTTCGGCTTTGTTCTGTTTTAATGTGTAGAAAAAGAAAAGGCAGTGGGGTGGGGGTTCTTACTCAGATCATGACTTATAAACCATAATTACTAAGAATATTCTAGAAAAAGCCCTATGTATTGAAGTGTAAACATCAGAATGCTATTGCACCTCAGAGATTTAAACCTATCCCATCATTTTCTAGATGAGGTAATGAGGCCTCAAGGTTAAATCTTCCCCAATTTTACCCAGCAAAGGGGTGACAGAACCGAGATTAGTGCCCTCATTTCTTCTTCAGTGGTCACTTTAATATGTCAAACAGACTAAAAAGGGTAGGATTTACTTTGTTTTCCCCAGATGCATCAATCTTTCTGAGTCTGTATTGCGTATAGCCAAGGCAAAAGTAATCTTGTTGACAGTCTATAATTTGCACTTTCAAATGACCATTACACTTATCAAGAAAAAAATACATTTAAAAATCAAACCATATATTTTTAAAAGGGATGAGAATTATTTTCCAATGCACTTTTTTAATTTTTCAATTTTTTGTTTTCTGAGACGGGGTTTTGTTGTGTCTCCCAGGCCAAAGTGCAGTAGCACAGTCATAGCTCGCTACAGCCTCGAGCTCCTGGGCTCAAGCAATCCTCCCAACTTAGCCTCCCTGAGTAGGTGGGACTACAGGCACATACCACTTCACCTGGCTAACTTTTTCTAGAGACAGAGTCTCCTTGTATTGCCAAGGCTGGTCTGGAACTCCTGGCCTCAGGCAATCCTCCTGTCTCAGCCTCCCAAAGTGTTGGGATTACAGGTGTAAGGCACTGTCCCTGTTCAATGCACTTTCTAAAATATGGTTTGTGGCCAGGCACAGTGGCTCACACTTGTAATCCCACTGCTTTGGGAGGCTGAAGTGGGAAGAGTGCTTGAGCCCAGAAGTTCAAGACCAGCCTGGGCAACTAGTAAGACACCCATCTCTATTTACAAAAAAAAAAAAAAATATGTCATGCTGGGCATAACTTCAAATATAATCTGTTTTTAAAAAAACTTTGTTTTGTAAATTTTGAAATTTTAAAATTTAATACTGTTTCTTTATATTATCTCTATGTTGAAAAAAAAAAAAGCATGTTTCTCATGTGTAGATTTCTTTCGTTTCAGCAGTCATATTAAAGAACTACTGTAATCACTACTATGGTGAGATGGTAAAGCTATTAATACTGTGTAATGGCCCTGTCCATCAAAATATGCTGAATTTGAATGACTATGAAGAGCTGCAGCCTATGAATGACCCAAGTCATTTTTATCCCTTCAAAGAGAATGCCTACTGTTGTTTAGCTGAAAGCAGTAATTATTAGAAGTGTCTCTAACATCCAGGAAGAAAGAACCCTGATAATGCCTGAAGCCAGTAAGAAGTTGATTAGAAAGCAATACCACATCACTCACCCACACACATACCCATGCAACCATCAGAACCCAGAGAAAGAATCTAATCTCTTCTATCTGACTCAATTGCTATAGTCTCAAGGATGTACTGAACTTCACATAAACTCACTTATTTTCCTCTTTGCATATCTTACTCTTTTCATTTTGGGAAAAAAATAAAATTTACTTAGTTCTTTCAGCTTTCCTTTTCTTTAAAAATAAAAGTTGCAGCCCGGTGCGGTGGCTCACGCCTATAATCCCAGCACTTTGGGAGGCCGAGGCGGGCGAATCATGAGGTCAGGAGATTGAGACCAGCCTGGCCAACATGGTGAAACCTCGTCTCTACTAAAAATACAAAAATTAGCTGGGCATAGTGGCGCAAGCCTGTAGTCCCAGCTACTCTCGAGGCTGAGGCAGGAGAATCGCTGGAACCCAGGAGGCGGAG
>NW_012116511.1:1583690-1586512 GCF_000951035.1 Colobus angolensis palliatus | reverse complement strand
CGCCTGGCCTTTTTTTTTTTTTGTATTTTTAGTAGAGACAGGGTTTCTCCATGTTGGTCAGGCTGGTTTCAAACTCCCGACCTAAGGTGATTCGCCCACCTCGGCCTCCCAAACTGCTGAGATTACAGGCGTGGTCACTGAGCCTGGCCTCCCTCTACTTCTTGACATCACTAAAAGAATAGGGATATAGTAACCACCGCCAGGTCTGGTAGAAAGAAGGGAGGGAAGGCCTAGAAAGAAAGGAATATGGGAAAGGCAGCAGGCAGCCGAGGCAGATTTCAAAAATTCACTTCCTTTTTAGATACAGACACAAGGAACATATAAAGGGAAAATGGTAGGCCATCACTGGCCAGACATAGGTGTCTTGCTTTAGAGCTCTGGTTCTAGGTAGAGGTGAAATCCTCTTTGTTCCTGAGCTTGCCAAATCTCTCAGGAAGCAGTTTTTCCTCCTCAATCGGAGGTACAATTCAACAAGTAGCCAAATGGGAACCTGGGACCTTAATGTCAAAATCACCTCCCAAGACAAGGATGAAGGTATCTGTAGTGGGGCTTTGACATAAAAATCTCAGGATCTTGCAACATGGGTTCAAAGCATATCCACTTCATTCAATTATCTGTCACCATGACTTGCATCACCTGATACCCTGGACCTGCTGTTCTTTCTCCAGGACCCTCTATCTTTTTCTTGTTCTGGCCAGCTGTAGAGCCACCTGGAAATAAAACACCAGTAGCTACCTTGCCACTCAGAGCATAGGCTCTCCAGTTTGATCTGTTTTCCAGCTATCATTACTCAATTTCATATCTCAGTACCTTTCTCTGTGGGTTTGGAATCACCTTGCTTCTGCAGCCTCCCCACATCCCTTACCACATCCTGCACTTTGATGATCTGCTCATGAGTGTCCCCACCATTAAATTACATGTTTCTTGGGGGCAAGAATCCATGTTTCTTTTTTCTTTTTTTTCATTTTAGTATCCCTGGGTTCAAGCAAACTGCCATAGCAGATGTTGGTGAGCTGTTCAATTATTAAAGTACTGCTGCCTCTGAAATAATTTCTAAGGCATTTCTTATTTAATTGCACAAAACTACAAAAAAATAAGAGAGAGGGATGAAAGCTGGATAGTAAAGAAATCAGTCATCAGAAAACTCTAAAATGAATTAAGGTAAATGTCCCATGTCTCCATGATGCTACTTGTGGATGTTTAGTCTAAAAGTAGGTTTCCTAAAGGAAACAGAAGCATACAAAAGGAAGGGCTGGTTGCATATGAGATTGTAACTAATATTAAATTATAAACAAGTTTCGGCTCAGAGTTTTTTTAAGCACACATTCCATAATTCCATTCTTCACCTTAATCTTTAAAACAAATAAATATTTACTGAACACACTACTCTCTGGTTGGGTGCCTTGTCACAGATGTTGCTTTAACCAAGCTCTTCAAACCTTTACTGTGAAGTAGATGACAAAAGACACCAGCACCAGTTACGGGTGGAATTTTCCAGTTCCTCACTGAAGTAGCGGCCCAGACAACTCTTTCCAGCATAGGCCTCCAGGTCATGGCCTTTACTTCAAGATCGTCTCTAACACTCTTCAGGCCCTGCAGTGGTTCACCATTCCTTCTTCAGTAAGAATTCCACCTCCTCTTGGGCCATTTCTGCCACTGTTATCCACTTATTCTCAAGTCATCCCCCGATCAATCACTTCCTGAGATTTAGACCAATAATTTGAGGTAACATCTATAGTCCCTTGCTCTGGCCTAGGTCCTACTTATTCCCCACCAACTTCATATGTTGAAATCCCAACTCTCAAGGAGATGCTATTAGAAAATGGAGCCCTTAGGGAGGGGGTTCGTGCTCTTATAAAGGAGGCCCCGGATGGCAGCCTCGCCTCTTCCATAATGTGAAGGCCATGGTGAGAAGCTGCCATCCATGAGAAAGCCAGCCCTTCCAGACACCCAACCCACCAGCCCTTTGATCTTGAACTTTCCAGTTTCTGAAACTGTGAGAAATACATTTCTGGTGTTTATAGGCCACCTAGCTTATGGTATTTTGTTACAGCAGCACAAACAGACTGAGACACCCTTCCTGGCATCCCTGCCCCTCCCCTTGTCTGTTTCTCAAGTTCTCCAGGGTTTGCCTGAAGCCCCCTCACTGTCCATTTAATATTAAAGCTGTTTTTTCCCAAGATGGAGCCCAGCTTCCTCAGCACGACTGTCTAGTACTCAGTTCTTGTTTCACAGCAACCATATAGCTTTAGAGGTAGTGATCAGCATCGAAATTTTTTGTCAACCTTTATCCATTCATTTTTATTGCTCTTGGCAAATCAAATTTTTCACCTTTTCAATTTCAAAGCTGTGCTCCTGTTTTCTTTCTGAGAAATCTATCAAGACATGTCCCAAGACATTTTCAGGGATAAAATGAAGAAAGATTCACTAATGACGATTAAAAGTTTTTCCACCTCCCCTCATATTCTTCAACTGGTCACTCAAATTCCCCCAACGTAATTTCTATTAGTTCAGAATCTCATCACTACAGTTTGCCAATACACCTTAAACATGCAATAATACAGATAAATTTATGCCAAGATGCAAACTCCCTCACATATAAGACTTAATATGCTTCAAGATCTGGGATCCAAGAAGAGTATTTAGATATCAGCCAGGAATTTCATTCTGGCTGCTGACTGACTACAGATTTATAAATTGTAATATTCTGATATCCCTGCAGTTCATAAAAAGTTTCTATTGATTCTTAATACCTGTCATGATATAAGCACTAACAAAATACTTGTTGACTAATACAAAATTACAAACAATGTTTTGAAATT
>NW_012116511.1:1574297-1582799 GCF_000951035.1 Colobus angolensis palliatus | reverse complement strand
AAAAAAAAAAAAAAGAAAATATTAAAAGTGAAAGGAGATTTGTGTCTATGTTAGAAAATATAAATGGAGAGGATACTTATAAAGTAATGTTAGTGAATAGTAATAGAACAATTAAAAGCAGCAGCACTTCTGTGGTAAATACCTAGATAGAAAAAGAAAACTCCTTCCCTTATGCTATAACTGTAATTTTACGAGTAGCTCAAAATGAACTTCAAACATTACAATGCTCCACTGGTAAGTATGGAAGGCCAGGAAGTGTTTTTATATGCAAGGTGCTAAAAGTCAGCTCTACTAGGGGGACAGAGAGGATGGAGAAATAACTTCCAGCCAAGCAAATAATTTAGCCAAGCTTAGAAACAATTCATTTGTATTTTCTACTAAATGTGTTCAGCAGTCAGTAACAAAGTAGAATATGTGAATACTACTACAAAACAATCTTTCTTAAGTGAGATTATCTAAGGCCACTTTTTTCTTTGCATATTTGAAACGCTGAGCCCAAGACAGATGTGAATGCAAGCAGCCTAAAAGATACATGAAATATAAAACAAGAATTAAAGATAATTTCCATATGCAAAATGCTACTTGTGGGTAACCCACAACATTTGAAGAAAAAAAAAAAATCCAACTGACCAGCTTGGGCAACATAGTGAGACACTGTCTCTACAAAAAGTAAAACAATGAGCCAGGCACAGTAGCATGTGACTGTAGTCCCAGCTACTCAGGAGGCTGAGGTGGGAGGATCCCTTGAGCCCAGAAGTTCAAGGCTAAAGGGCTATGATCATATCACAGCCCTTCAGCCTGGGTGATAGAGTGAGACCCTGTCTGGAAAAACACACACACACACACACACACACACACAACTCACAAAAACAAGCATTTTCAGTAAAAGCCACTGAGCTTTGTTTAGAGGATAGGAACAGGGCTCATAGGGCAGTGAAGCCTAACATGAATATGAGGGATGGACAAAGATTTTACAAGAAGGGATTCTGGAAACCTGAAAAAGGTGAAGGGAGAAGTAGATGACAGAGAAAAACACTTTTAATAAGGAAGCATAGTTAATGCTATTCTTGTGCAATGCCACATCATCTAGCACAACATGGGCATACTGAGCTCCAGCAAATGCCACCCGCAGACACATCAAATTCTAGGCAGATTAAACCCCACAAGCTGGAAGTTTATTACCCTGTCCTAGCTTAATTTCTGTCCTGATCCTTAAGAAACATCTCTACCTTCCAACCCTTAGTGTCAGTCTCATTACCAGGCTTACACTAGCCTACTGCTTACCTGTTTTTCACACGGGGCAGCAAAATTCCCACTTAACCAAAAGCAATATGGCATCAGGTTCCAAAATGTCATTCCCTGTGGGGATCTGAAACAGCTGAAGAAGAGCATAAGTAGTTCATGGCCTCAAGAGTTGCCCCGCTACCTACAGCCAAGGCTGTCTTGGTACCCTATAGAAATCTGATTCTGTATCAGTGTCCCATTCAAGGACTTCCACCTCTAGTCTTCCATTTCTATCCCTCTGGTTCTCCTCTGCTTTTCCCATTGCTATACACCTGGATCCTCCTCTCTGCCCAGTTCCTATAAAGAAATGATCCAAGTTGACTGATTTCTACTTCTCCCCAAAATGCTGTCTGCTACATCACTTTCCTGAGCCCTAAATTCTGCACAGGTCAAGGCTCCTAGGATCTCAACTGAACCTCAGCAGAGGTCTGAGCTACCCATGCCCCTGCTTGTCAGGAAAGAGAGGTGGAAGAAAGAACTGTTGTGTCAGAAATCCATCACTTCAGAAGAGATTAGGTAATGAGCTATTGAATGGAAAACAGAGGCTCAACCGGGTGCAGTGGCTCACACCTGTAATCCCAGCACTTTGGGAGGCCGAGGCGGGCGGATCACCTGAGATTGGGAGTTCGAGACCAGCCTGACCAACATGGAGAAATCCTGTCTCTACTAAAATACACAATTAGCTGGGCGTGGTGGTGCATGCCTGTAATCCCAGCTACTCGGGAGGCTGAGGCAGGAGAATTGCTTGAACCCAGGAGACAGAGGATGTGGTGAGCTGAGATTGTGCCATTGCACTCTATCCTGGGTGACAAGAGCAAAACTCTGTCTCAAAAAAAAAAGAAAATAAAAGAAAACAGAGCCCGTAGAGACCATAGTTATAAAAGATGATGAAAGGATTAAGAGCATGTAATATCCTCCAGGGCAGAAGTCAGTATTTATGCTGTATCACAGCCATGGAAGCCAGGGTAGATGATAGCATCAAAAATAGAACTTCCTTTACCATCTTGCCAGGATAAGTCTACAGAAAGATCAAGGTTGTCAGATACTCTAAGGTAAAGATCAAAGACTTAGAACTTTTTCTTGCTCTTTTTTTTTAACTCATGTGTTTGAGGGCCAATTGTTAAAGGCTCCTACCTCATGAATGACTTCAGTTATTTGCAAAAGTCAGTTCTGTAAAATGCACAGCTTTCATAAGACAAATATTGTCAGACTCTAAGCATACTTTCATACACCAACCAATGCAATACAGAAATGCTAATTTCTTAATCCAATAGTTTTATGAATACAGTTTTACTGAACAATGCCTATATTTATTCATTGGTCTTCTCTCATTACAGATATTAATCAGAATTATGTACTTAGGTTTTATTATAAAAATCATTGCGGTTATGGTTTTAAAAGGAACTTCATCCACATAATATATGTCAGGCCTCTGAGCCCAAGCCAAGCAATCGCATCCCCTGTGACTTGCAGGTCTGCCCGCCCAGATGGCCTGAAGTAATGGAAGAATCACAAGTGAAAATGCCCTGCCCCGCCTTAACTGATAACATTCCACCACAAAAGAAGGGAAAATGGCCGGTCCTTGCCTTAAGTGATGACATTACCTTGTGAAAGTCCTTTTCCTGGCTCATCCTGGCTCAAAAAGCTCCCCCACTGAGCACCTTGTGACCCCCACTCCTGCCCACCAGAGAACCCCATTTGACTGTAATTTTCCTTTACCTACCCAAATCCTTTAAAACAGCTCCACCCTTATCTCCCTTCGCAGAGTCTCTTTTGGCACTCAGCCCGCCAGCACCCAGGTGATTAAAAAGCTTTATTGCTCACACAAAGCCTGTTTGGTGGTCTCTTCACACGGACGCCCATGACAATATATATTTTCATTTCAAGTAATACAGGAGACACTGAAAAAACAGTGAAACTGAAATGAAGCCAAGGCTTCAATGTTTTGGTGGAGTGATACTATAGAACTTGAGTTCCTGCTTGTTAATAATAAACAGATCACTAAAGTTGGGATTCACATAATCATTCAACAACTACTGACTCCCTATTAATTGCAAGGCAACTATAAAGGCTGATGTTTGAAGTCCAAAGAAGCACAGGGCTTTACTGCTGATCTTTGAATCTACATTTTGATAGAGGAGATAACATATGTAGGGAAAGAGTAATACAGGGCAGCCTTGGCTTCATGCTATATGAGTGGGACAAACAACAGGTGTGGCAGTGCTCACTGCCAGTTAAACATAGGCAAGGACAAGATGCCAAAAAGTATTTTAAAATGTCAATAGCACAGTAGGCCAGGTGCGGTGGCTCACGCCTGTAATCCCAGCACTTTGGGAGGCCCAGGCGGATGGATCACGAGCTCAGGAGTTCAAGACCAGCCAGGTCAATAAGGTGAAACCCCCTCTCTACTAAAAATACAAAAATTAGCCGGGCATGGTGGCGCGCGCCTATAATCCCAGCTACTTGGGAAGCTGAGGCAGAAAAATCGCTTGAAGAACCTGGGAGGCAGAGGTTGCAGTGAGCCGAGATCACGCCACTGCACTCCAACCTGGGCGACACAGTGATTTCGTCTCAAAAAAAAAAAAAAGTCAATAGCACAGTAAGAGGAGGTGAGAAGGGAGATTCCAGTCTTTTGCTATGCCTCATTCTAACTGAATAAAGCTCTCCCAGAGCCAACAGTGTCTTCCTGTTGTTCAGTTCAACTTTATTTCCCTCTAACTTAAGCCCATTTCCTGTGAGCAAATAAAGAAGTAATCCGTGTCCTCTTTATATTAATCCCCTCCTGGGAAAAGTTCAAGGCAGTCCTTTATTATATCTTGAGTTGGCCAATGAGTATTACTCATTTACTTTTTTCCCCTATATTTTAAAAAGCAATGTCTTGTAAATACAACCTGTAGTACACATTCTTATTTACATCTAAATCATGAAGTACCTACAGATAATAGCATATCATCTTTGTTCTGAAATTTTTCCATTGGGCCTTTTTCAGATTGGCTCTTCCTCTGCAAGTGAAAGCTCCAAGTTGACATTAATTTTAGAAACAGGTACATATTTAGGCCCAGGTGGGAAGTCCTTGGCACAGATACCAAAGTTAAAAGCCTAATCATAAATGTTTTTTGCTTCCTAACTGAGGAAATTAGCACAGTTATTAATTGCTTTCCACGGTTCTAGTTTCTTTTTAAGAAAGCCTTTGCAGATCATTTGCATTAATATTATGCTAATAAAAGGGGATGGTAACTAGTTTAGTCTCTTCAGTAGTAACTACAGATCAGAGAGAGGTAATTTGCATGTTTTCTTAATTGAAGTGAGCTGGCATTTACACACTCATTTTTATTATTTTTGAGAAAAAAAAAAAAAAACTTAATACATGTTGGGCCAGACTGCACAGGAGTAATTTCTCCAATGGAATCATCTAAACTCAAGTATTTCAAGAGACATTTTGCTTCTAAGCATGAATCTCAAATGACAAGGATGAGTATTCAAACACAGAACAACCATCTGCATCACAAAATACATTTCAGTTCCTCTCTGCAGAAGGAATTCATTTACCGTGGAAGGCCATTCACTTCCACTTCTGAGTGCTTATTCCTCAAAAAGCTTCCAAGTATTGTGAGAACAATGATTAAAAGAGGATCTTTCCATCTGTGCTGCATTAGGCTGCAACACAGACCCTCCTGCAGAAACAGTTTTTGCATAATTCATTATGCCATTTTAAACCCTCATCAGTGAATTGCAATAAGCGATGGAGTATGCATGACAGAAAAGAGACCGACGTTTATTAGCTGTCCGCTAAGCATTCACCTAATCCTTACTTTGAGCTATTGCTCCATGAATCATAGTATAGGGTCACTCATCTTATCTCCAGTAGGTTCTTACTCCCACTTGAAGTGTGGTCATCATTTTTAGCCCATACTCATGTCTCCAGAAAAAGTGTTTCTTACACCATTATCACTGTATAGTGTGGGAAGGAAATACTACTGTAAGAGAGAAGGTGGCATATCTTCAGGTCTACTGTTCACCGTGTAAGTATGGCTGATATATCCTATAAGAAACATCCTACAAAAGGAATGACAATATCTTGTCTCTTCTCCTTCTAAAAATCATATAGCACTAACCTGTTAGTAGTGATTTTTCACCTATAAAGCCATAATTTCACCTGCCACTTTGCCTGGGTCTCAACTGACACCCCAACCACAGAATCTGTATCTTGATTTTGTTATTTGGAGATCTGTTTAAGGATGTACTGGAAAAGAATTTTATGATTACAAAAAAAATTAAAATAAAATTGCCTTAGGTATCTCAAAAAAAAAACCTTAAGTGATAGAATCCTTCAACTTTAAACACTGAAAAACTGACTAAGCAGAAGGCATCAATGATGGCATGATGGCATGCAATGTATATAATTTTAAACTAGCAAAAGTAGTGAGAAACTGTGTGGACAGCAGGGTTGAGGATGCGGACAAATCTTACACTAAAATTTCTCACTTTCCATTTCTAATTCCCTAGGTCACGGTAAAAAGAAAAACAATATATTTGGAGTTTTCTATTTATAGGTAACAGTAACATCTGACATATGATGAAGTTCTTCAGTTTGGTGATTCAGTAAGAATCAAGATATCATCTCAAAAATACAACTTGAACTGAGTTCACTGATAGACTCTTCACTGAAACAAATTTAAAGTCAGTAACTCATAAGAATGGAAAACAACTAAACATAACTTTATGGAATCTTCAAAAGCACAATTTGGTGGGGGGGGGAGCGCATAATGGGAAACCTTCCTGAGGTGTTTCAAATATGAGAAATCAATTGATATTTGAGAACAGTGCTGGCCAATAGAAATAAAAGGTGAGGACGAAAGTTATTTAATATTTTTTAGTAACTACATTTACAAAAGTGAAAAGCAGATAAAATTAATGTTAATTTTAACCCACGCAATATACCCCAAATATTATCACTGCAACATGTAATAAATATGGCAATTATTAATGAAATCCTTTTTATTCCATTCTAAGTCTTTGAAATCCTGCACGTAATTTGCACTTCCATCATAACTCAATTTGGAGCAGACAGTCCAAGTGTTCAATGACCACAGGTTGCTGATGACTACCGTCTTGACAGGATAGCTTTAGAATGAATGAGGCAGTAGGCAGGTTCTCCTTGGACAGCCCAGCAGATACAATTGCTGTAATTCCTTCTCACTGCTAACATGTACAGGTTAATGCCTGTTTATCTACAGAATATATGTTTTATCATTGACTCAGCAAATATGCAGAGAAAACGTACTTTATTCCACACTATGCCAAACTAAGGAACACAGGTGTACTTCACAAGATAGGCCTAGAATTTTTTATTTTTATTTTTATTTTTTATTTTGAGGCAGAGTCTCACTGTCGCCCAGGCTGTAGTGCAGTGACGCAATCTCGGCTCACTG
Organism: Colobus angolensis palliatus; assembly: GCF_000951035.1. NCBI lineage: Eukaryota > Metazoa > Chordata > Mammalia > Primates > Cercopithecidae > Colobus > Colobus angolensis. Next base: position 1,576,083 of record NW_012116511.1, on the reverse strand, counting down.
CAACCTCCGCTTCCGGGGTTCAAGTGATTCTCCTGCCTTAGCCTCCGTAGTAGCTGGGATTACAGGCACTTGCCACCAAACCCTAGCTAATTTTTTTGTATTTTTAGTAGAGATGGGGTTTTGGTATGTTGGCCAGGCTGGTCTCGAACTCCCGGCTTCAAGTGATCCATCCACCTTGGCCTCCCAAAGTGCTAGGATTATAAGTGTGAGCCACTATGCCCGGCCTGGGCCTAGAATTTAGAAGGCAACAAAGACATGTGCAACTCCATATCCTAAGTGGTAAGTGCTATGGAAGCACATATTAGGGAAGTCACAAGCTCTAGTGAAGGGATCCGTTGAAGGCTCCACAGCAGAGTGACATGAGCTGGAGGTTGAGTACAAGGAGTCTGCCAGGTAGAATATGATGAGAAAGGCCTTCAAGGCATGGCAACCACACAAGCAAAGACACAGAAGCAAGCATGGACAGTGGGTTTAGAGAACCACAAATGCGGTGATGTAGACAGATTGCATTCATTTTCAGGGAGGTACAACCCCCTGAAGCACCAGGTGGGGGGTTGGGGGTGGAGGGAATAAGGCTGCTGCCAAATTCTGCAGGACCTTGCTTGTCAAATTAAGAACCCTGGAATGCAGGCAGTACGACAATGGAAAGTTTTTAAACAAGCAAATGTCACTATCAAATTCCTGTTTTAGAAAGATAATTCTGAGAAGGCATATCCTGAGACAGCCTGGGGCCAAGATACTGTGGAGTAAACAGATTGCTGAGCGATGATAAGGTCCTGAATCCAAAGGGCATTGGTAGAAACAAAAGTGGAAGGACACATGCAAGAAGTTTTTCCCAAAGAGAATGCTTTGGTGACCAATTAGATAGAGTAGATAAAAGAAACAGAAGAAACAAAGATAATTCCACAGTTTGTTCTTGGACAGGAGGGTAGATGGCAAAGTCATTAATTGAGAAAGGGACGACAGAAAAAAAAAAAAAAAAAAAGAGCAGTTTGGCAGAGAATGTGACACCCTCAGTTTGGACCTGCTGAATCTGAGGTATGCTGGAGACCCTTGCTACCTAAATGTGCTCCATAGACCAGCGGTACCAGGCATCAAGCTTGCCAAAAAGACAGAAATCTTAGGCTCCACTCCAGATTTGTTGGATTCAAATCTGCATTTTAACAAGATCCCAAGGTGACGCCCATGTACAGTCAAATTAGGCAAGAACTGATCTAGGCATCTGAAAGTCTAGGTTGTGCTCATGAAAGAGTTACTGGCTGGAGGATAATTTTGGAATAATTAGCATATCCATGAGAGTTAAAATGATGGGAGTGAAAGAGCTTACCAAAAACAAATTTAGGATGAAAGACTCTGTGTGTGGTGTGAGGGAGGTTGCATGTTTGGAATTGAAATAAAGAATCATCATAAAGGTCTACAATGGCTCCCTTGTTAAGCACATTAAATAAAAACTGAACCAAGAAGAAAAGGAAGAGGAAGAGGAGAAAAAGAGGAAACAAAACCTTTAAAAGCAAAAAAACAACAACAAAAAGAATCACAATGGTGAATTAACATTAAAGCTATAAAGAACTTCTTTTTATGATTAAGAAAAACTCATATTGATATTCCTTAATAGTCAGGGATACTGGCCGGGCGCGGTGGCTCAAGCCTGTAATCCCAGCACTTTGGGAGGCCGAGACGGGCGGATCACGAGGTCAGAAGATTGAGACCATCCTGGCTAACACGGTGAAACCCCGTCTCTACTAAAAAATATAAAAAACTAGCCAGGCGAGGTGGCGGGCGCCTG
>NW_012116511.1:1569273-1574032 GCF_000951035.1 Colobus angolensis palliatus | reverse complement strand
GAAGTGGGAGCAGTCAGGTGTGGTGGCACATACCTGTAGTCCTAGCTACTGGGGAGGCTGAGGCAGGAAGATTGCATGAGCCCAGGAGTTCAAGTCCAGCCTGGGCAAGAAAGTAAGACCTCATCTCCAAAACAAAAAAAAAGAAAAAAAAGTGGGATACAAAACACGGATAATTTGTTTAATAATTTGTAAAAGAAAAAAAAAAGGTTAATATATGGGATGATGAATATAAAAATATTAACAGTGGTTTGTCTTGATAGTAGGATTATAGATTACTTTGTTCATTCTACTTTACTGTTCCTTTCCCCCTATTTAATAAATATCCACTCCTTTTTTCTTTAAATGAGAAAAAAAAAAAAAAAAAGACACTATTTGCTGGGATGGGGGGAATCAAAAGGCCTGGATTCTTGGCTGGTTTTACCAAGCAGCTAACTGACTTTAGGCAAGTCATTTCACCTCTGCATGCCACGGCTGTATACTGAGGGGCTTGAGAACAAGATGTTCTCTTCTAAGATGATTTCCAGCTGTGACTGTCTATGATCCAAATTGGCAGCAAGGTGAGATTCATGTGTTGCCTCTAAACTCTCCCTTGACAACACCACAAATAATGTGCAGGGTATCCGTTCAGCCCTCCACCCTCAGCCCATCCCAGTCTCTTCATTTCCACCACTCACCCAGCGAACAATTTTCCTGGAGTTTTGTTCAGAACCCAACAGCTGTTTAGAGCTGGTTTCAAGTCCACCAAGCAGTCATCTGTGTCCTCTGTTTCCCAGGTGACACTGTTATCACTACCTGGTGTTGCCACACACACACACACACACACACACACACAGAACACAGAGCCCCTGAAACCAAGGGCCCCTCCCAAGATCCATGCAAGCTGCAGCTCCCTGAGGCATAACACTCTCTGAAGGCTCCATGCTAGATGCCAAATGATTAAAAACCATTGTGCATAATTACCATTCCATGTAAAAAGCCTTAAAATATATTTTTAATGGTTTTACTGCAGGTCACAGAAGCAAAGGCAGGAATAGCAAGCTGTGCTCTTTTATGTGGGAGGATAGTGCACATGAATACAAATATGGCAGAAGATAAAAGTACAGCAGACAAGGACAGGCTGCTCTTTCAGCAGCGACAGCAACCAGTGTGAAGGGCCCATCAGGGCATGATGCCTGCTTCTCAGCTTCTTGGAACAAATACTCAGTGTAAACGCACTCTCTCCTTTTGAAGTGGGTGCAATTTGTCTATTGTCATCCTCTTGCCTTAAATTATGCTCCAATATGGATCTGGAGAGGTGTTTTTGTTCTTCTAGTGCAGAAGTCCTTCACATTAGCCCATGAAAGCTACTAAAGCAGTTCTTCTCCTATAATACATGCTTCCCTCTACAGCAAAGTTGTAGTCAGATGGCCTCCTTCGAGTGACACTGAATGCCCATGTGAAGCCTTCTTTCTGTTTCACTGTGCAAGGATTCACAAGCACGACCTTGTAGCCATAGGCAAAGTCAGCTGTTTGGTTAAAATCAGGGTACCCACAGCTCACACTATCTGATACAAGATTCACCTGCTCTCTACGCCTTAATCAATTGGTCCTGCTGGAATACAGAGAGGCACATTAGGCTAAACTGAATGTGTAAGTGAGGAATAGTATGGATTGAGCCTGCCACCTCTTAATTCCAACACATCTCAATTCCTAATAAGAATTTAAAAGCCTAAAATCTGCCAGAAAAAGAGAACTCTCATGCATTTGAAACGTAAATGTTAATTAAAATTTTATTATTTATGCTGCCCAGTTGCTCCATTGTAAGAATTAAAGGTGTATTTAATAATTTGTCAGGGCAATTACCACAATAACAAGACTACGAGGCAGTTGTCATTATAACCCCCATTTTAAGGATGAGGAAACTGAGGCTTAGAGAAAATCAGCATGGCCAGGAAAGTGAAGATGCAACCCAGCCGTGTGGCCACAAAACCCATGCTCTAGTCTCTATATGATAAAAGCCTTTGAAATCTGTCCTCAGCAAGGGTAACACATGCTGTGACAGGGTTTATAGCTGAAACGACCCTAGAGATCACGAGGTCCAGTCATTCTCAACCTATGTAAGCTTCACAGCTGGCTGGCAGGAGGAGCAGCAAATACCCTGGATTATCAATGCGCTCCAAGACATGTGATAGATATGGACGATCCAGTCCCTATCTTGCTCTGACAACACAAGCTTTTTCTTTTTTTCTAGAGATGAAGATAAAAAACAAAGTTCAAATCTGGTATAAAATCCTCTGCATCCTGTGTCCTAGGGCCCAGTAATTAAGTCCAGTCCTTAATTACTCAAATGTGAATATGGCACAGCAGAAAAACTGGGTGCTTTGCCCAGTAACATCTAGGTAGTTAATAGCTGCACCAAACATCTAAAAAGGTCTCCTGACTCCCAGGCAGGAAACAGCATAACCAAGTATCCTCCATTAGGACAGACTGTATCATGACAGAGGAAATACATTACTCTTTAACTTGATCAGCAGGGTAATAAAGACAGGCAATAAATACTCTTTTATTGATAATTATTTTCACTCTGTGAACTTTGACAGCCCAACCCACTGATCTTTTGGCTAAAGAACAATTAGCCACAGTGAGAGCACTTCACATATTCTCCACCATATCCACGCATAATGAAATCTCCTTTGGAAAGAGCTGTTCATACTAAGATTTTAGCAATTGCAAACTGAAGCCCACCAGGGCGACCTGGCAGCCAGAAGTGTTTTGTTTGGCCAGCAGGGTGTTTCAAACGTTTTTAAATTGGTTTACCATGTTTTTTTCTTGTAACATGTTTCTCTGAGCAGGCAGCAGGTGCGGTGGGGCTGGCCCCTTTGAACAGGTTATCTACCTCCCAGGTTGGCACAGCCCCCACCAGTCCCATCTGAAAGCTATGCTATCTATGGGTCCCTATGGGCCTCTGGGTTTGCAGCCTCTGCTTTACTGCATTAACGTTACGGGATTAAAATGGCATGACTCATTATCTCGAACGCATTACCAATGATTGGCATCTGAATTCTGCATCAAATATTGGGCTTACTTTAATCAAGACAACAATGAACACAGCAGGGGATGGGGAGATAGGACTGAACTGATGACCAGCTAGGTTGATTATGGTCCTTCCTTTATCAGTAAATAGCAGTATTACTTCGATCAAGACACCTACCCTCAATGGATCATGGTTATTTCCTCATTTGTAAAATACGAAAGTTGGACTGGCTACTTAAGTTTTTTTTTTTTTTTTTTTTTTAATTTTGAAATCCCATGAGATGTTTCCTACCCAAATTGTGTACAAATCTAGGAATTTTCCCAGGAATAGAGATGTTAGTGAAGAGTGGAACCTGAGAAATGCGTCTTTGGAGTCACCTAGACTAGAATTAGCAACTTGGTTTCATCATTTTCCATGAGATCAAACGCAAGTTATCTAAAACTCTCAGAGCCTCAGTTTCGTCACCTTCTTTCATTTACTCAAGATTGAAGTAAATGCATTTGAGCATTTACTGTATATCAGATACATTCTGAGTGATGGGGATTTAGTAGTGAACAAAACAGTCTATGGTATGCTGCAACTTACACATTCTAGTGGCAAGGAGACAAAAAATAAACAAAAAGATGTATAACCAGTCAGGTGGTGAGAAGTGCTATGAAAATAAATTAGGTGGCTTAAGAGGATGGGTGGGTAACAGGCAGCAGGTTATTAAAGATGGAAGAGAAGACCTCTCTGATGACACTTGAGACCTGAATGAAATGGGGGGATGACACTAGAGACTTGAATGAAATGGGGGAAGGGGATAGCGGGCAGGGAGTTTCAGCCATGCAGATATCTGTGTATAGACTGTTCTAGGTGAATAGTTATTACGAAAATGTGATGATGTGAGAAAGAGAACTCTGACAGAGCCTTTAGCACTTTTTAGAAGTGTGATAAGTTCCTTTCCTCCCACCTCTTCATTCCCCACTTTCCCTCTTCTATGCCTGTTTGTCTTCCGGATCTACTCTCTGCCTTTACATCAGCCCCAAACACAACACAGAGAAGTAGACCAAGGGTTTAATTCCACGCTCTAACCAGTGACAATCTACATCTGTCAAATCCTATTTTTAATAATCAAGTAAGAAGGCCGGTGCAGTGGCTCACGCCTGTAATCCCAGCACTTTGGGAGACTGAGGCGGGTGGATTGCTTTGAGCTCACAAGTTTGAGACCAGCATGGGTAACATGATGAAACTCCATCTCTACTAAAAATACACACACACAAAATTAGCCAGGTGTGGTGGTGCATGCCTGTAGTCACAGTTGCTCGGGAGGCAGAGGTGGGAGGATGTCTTGAGCCTGGGAGGCAGAAGTTGCAATGAGCCAAGATTGTGCCATTGTACTCCAGCCTGGGCAACAGAACCAGATCCTGTCTCCAAAAAAAAAAAAATGAATAAATAAAAAATAATCAAGTAAGAGAGCCAAGTCTTGCCTCCACTATGTTCTGGGAAAGATCGTTTTATAATAAAATGCTCCAAAATACAAACAGGTAGTTAATAACAACATAGAGCAGAGCAGAAGAGGTTAAGATCACAGTCTCCCTATCAGAAAAGTCTGGATCACATCCCAGCTTTGTTTGCTGCCTGCATGACCTTGATTAAGTTGCTTAACCTCGGCCGGGCGCGGTGACTCAAGCCTGTAATCCCAGCACTTTGGGAGGCCGAGACGGGTGGATCACAAGGTCAGGAGATCGAGACCATCCTGGCTAA
>NW_012116511.1:1548519-1568593 GCF_000951035.1 Colobus angolensis palliatus | reverse complement strand
AAAAAAAAAAAAAAATGATGTGCATCTGTTTCCATCAGGGCTTTTCATTACAAGTTACAGAAATCAACTCCGATATCTTTGCCTGCTGCTAGTCTACTGGCAAAATAAATACATTAAAAATATAAATTAAAAGAGGAAAAAATTAACTCTGATGAGCCAAGCAGAAGAGAATTTTATTAAAAGCGTACTGGGTGGCTCCCAGAATGTCCAACAGCCAGAATAATGCCTCAGATCACGCCACGGACTGAACCAGGAGCACCAGGGAGCAGCAGATGATGACGCTCCACCAGCAATGCCGGTAGCAATTGACATGGCCCTCTTTTTGTGTGGAAAAGAGGGTTACTCTGCCTCCCAGCAAAGCTCTGAAAGTAGAGAACTCCCCACACCAGAATGAGCGCTCAGATTCTGGACAGCCAAAAGAATCGCAAGTGCCTAGCCACACCACCAGTGCAATACGGTCCTCCTCCCTCCACATCATGGGGATTGGCTTCAGGACCCCCTGTGGATACCAAGCTCTGTGGATGCTCAAGTCACCGAGTTGGCCCTCTGTTTCTGTGGGTTCTTATTCACAGGGCCAATGGTATACAGTATCCTCATCAAACCACCTTTGGAGCACCTACTAGTTGATCACGCTACTTCCCTCACCAAGAATGTCCCTGGCCCTCGCCACACACTTCAGCCACATCCTGGAGACCTCCCACTCTGGGATGCCTTCAACCTGAACTCCAGGCCCTGCCTCCACCCTTCCCCAGCTACTTCTCTTGCAAAGTACCCTATTATAAACTGATTTACATCCTGACTATACCTGTGCATACAGACACTGATTCTTTTTAGAAGTAGAGATCAAAAACAAATGTATATACAGTTGTAAATAACACATCCTGGTTCACTAATCATTTCTGTGTATATCTCATCCCACAAATAAGGTTACAAGTCTTGGATGACTGGGAACACCATTCTTTTCTCCTGTACCTGTTAAAAGCCTATTTCCTATTCTCTGTTGATGCTTAATAGCACTTCCTTTAAATCTGGGATGAAGCATAGTTTTTTTTTTTTTTTTTTATAGGGAGGGTCAATTGTCTAATTCATCTACAAATATTCCTTTGTTAAAAAAATAAATTCAAAATCTAATATGGAATGAGAAAAGTAATCAGTCAATATTGTTTCACAATATTGAAGCATTTACAAATTATAATAAATTATCATTTTATAAACTCAGTTTTTTTTTTTTTTTTAATCTAAAAGGAGTAAAAATATCTTCCCGCTCTGGGAAGTGGGGGAACCTACAATGCCCCAATTTTACCAAGAAAAAAAAAAAAATTTTTTTTTTCCCATGGAATAACATCCCCATCTTGTGGGCACTGTTGCTCAATGTTTTCAAAAATCATAGCAACATTTTTAGAACAGTGATATCTCTTAATACTTCTCAGGGATAGAATCGAACTACAACCCCTATTTGGCCCATAAGCCAAAAGTTCCCTGTATCTTTAATAAATGCTTTCTGCACAGAGCATTCAAAAATTTAAACTAATCAAAATCTATAATGAGTCAGGCATCAACCAGGCCTATATAAAAAGAAAAATATATATGTGTGTGTACATGTGTGTGTGTATGTGTATGTTGTGTATGTGGCTGTATATGCATACATATCTTTGGATTCACGGGTACCTAAAGAGAATTCCTGCCATGAAAGGATTCTCTACTCACATGAGTAATAAACTCATTCAGGAAACATATATTGAGATCCAAAGTGTCTAGTAGGGCATTGGCTATTCCCCTCAGGTCAGGATTTGCCAAGCAGAAGGCAATACATACATGGAGGACAGGGAGAAACTGACAAGAAACTCAGTGGTTCCCAGCAGGCTCTTGGCCAAGGACAGGAGGCTGATAATATCTGCCTGGGCTCTTGGCCAAGAGGAGGAAGGTTACTGAGCATTTAGAAATATGCATGCACAAAAGAACTGAAAATCAAGAAGGGAGAGGAGGTTTACGAAACAATGGAACAATGGAAAAGCAAGGGAAGAAAGCATCAGTATCCTTTTCATCAAAGGGAAGGAAAGACATGCACATCTATAAAAAGGAAGTAAAATGAAAGTGAGGAAAGAGGCTGACAAGAGTTTCCAATTCTTTCTCCCTCTGTCTGTCAAATGCCCCTTGGATATGCAAGTAAATCTGCAACTTCAAGATATCATAGATATGTAAAGCACCCTAGTCAGCTACCTGCCATCCATTTGGAATTATCATGTAACAAGCTTATCTGGTCTTGTTTATATTAATTTCCCTTATTCAAACAGTTCTTTTCTAGAGATAATGTTTCCCAAGCCAGGACATGATATAAACCCACTATTTCTGATCATATTTATTTCAGATGACCTTTTTCATTGAAGAGGGGTATCACTGCATGATGGAGCACATGTGCAATATAAATACGGCATCCTCAACTGCTAGTCCCCAAACCATCAACTTATCCAAATAATCTCACATACACACACACACCATTAAAAACAGTTTATGGACTCAGTACATGTCAACATCTCCAAAATCTCTTTTAAATCTTTCTAAACCATAAAAGAAGTCAGTCCCAGGGCACCCTGGTCCATCTGGTCCCCAGATTCTTCAGTCTGCTGTTCAAGACTCTACGAGCTCTGCCCAGCTTTTCTCCATTCCTTCTTGGGTTCCTCTCCCACTTCTCCCTTCAAGTCCCCCACTATGGCCAAACAGTACCAGCTTCCGGAGCCCACCAGGCACTTTTCCTACCCCAGAAGCATTGCCTGTACCATCCCCCTCCACCTAACACCCTCGACACTTCCCTAATGGCCACACTGCAGCGAATGTCCTCCACTCGATCTCTAAACGTCTACCATGTTGTGCACTGCTCTTCTCCAACAATCACTGAATGACTCCACAATTATGATGAGATTCCTTTAGTGGCACTCTGCCGTTGCAGGGAGAATTGCAGGTTGTGAAGTCCAACAACATTGCTGCTGACAGGACATAGAACTCTGGGTATAGTATCTAACTTCTTTGAACATTTGTTTCCTTATTTGTAAAACGAAACTGAACAGTACCTATCATCTTGCATGGCTGTTAAGAGGACTAAAAATAATTCACAAAAAGGGCCAAATAGAACTGCCTTAACTCCAGAGAAATAAAGCAATTATGCAGTGTCTGTAGGACAGGCTGTGTGCTCAGTGAAAACAGAGCCAGGCACTACTCTCCTCTGTGGTCTCCGAACTCCAACTACTGTGCTTGGCATCTAACACGCACTTTTTTGTTTTTTCTTTTTTCTTGCGACGGAGTCTTGCTCTGTCGCCTAGGCTGGAGTGTAGTGGCGCGATCTTGACTCACTGGAAACTCCGCCTCCCGGGTTCACGCCATTCTCCTGCCTCAGCCTCCCAGGTAGCTGGGACTACAGGCGCCTGCCACCATGCCCGGCTAATTTTTTTGTATTTTTAGTAGAGATGGGGTTTCACTGTGTTAGCCAGGATGGCCTCGATCTCCTGACCTCATGATCCGCCCATCTCGGCCTCCCAAAGTGCTGGGATTACAGGGGTGAGCCACCACACCTGGCCCTAACGCACACTTTTTAAAGTCAGAAAAAATAGGCCAAGCACGGTGGCTCATGCCTCTAATCCCAGCATGAGCTGGGAGGCTGAGGTGGGCAGATCACCTGATGTCGGGAGTTCAAGACCAGCCTGACCAACATGGAGAAATCCCATCTCTATTAAAAATACAAAATCAGCTGGGCATGTTGGTGCATGCCTGTAATACCAGCTACTTGGGAGGCTGAGGCAGGAGAATCGCCTGAACTCAGGAGGCTGAACCCAGGAGGCGGAGGTTGCAGTGAGCCAAGATCATGCCACTGCACTCCAACCTGGGGAACAAGAGTGAAACATCTCAAAAAAAAAATAAATAAATTCAGGAAAAATAACTAAACTAATATGCATCAAAATGTTAATGAATCTATATTCAAGCAATGGTTTTATAGACAATTTGTTGTTTTTTTATTTGTACTTTTCAGTACTGCCTTAATTTTCTAGAGTAAACAAATATTATAAAAGCTATGCTAAATTTATTCACTATAGCACCATACTTTTGGCACATAATCCCCGTTACACATTGCAAGTAGAAATTACATTGACTTTATATCTATTTGTCTCTTATACTTTGTATAATTTTTCTCCTCAGGCACTTATGCTTGCATAAAGCAACTTTGCTGGACTGAAATAAGGACAGTTTTATTAAAATTCCCCTTAAATTCAACTCCAAAACACCTCCTCAGAATTTTATTTGTGACTACAGTGTGTGTTAATTTGGTTATCAAGTTCAAACTTTCTCTGGTCTAAATTCAACTTTTAAAAAAAAAGGAAATAAACCTAAGAGAGCTTACATTATCACTTCATGGATATCTCACTATTTTGACATTCCCACTTTCTTATATGATAGGTGTCTACAGTCACCTGGAGTTTTAGTATTTTAAATATTCTTCAATATATTATGCAAAGTTAACACAAGTGGAAGATGGAGAAATTCTCTATTTCAAAACTGAAGTGGCAACAATGTGCCCATTAAAATGAAAAGGAAGATCACACATTACAGGTAACGTTTATTCCTGCATGCTGGTAGAGAATATTCACACCAAGGATGAAGGGTGGTACCCTCTCATAATTTAAAAGCAAAACAAACTGCCAGAAGAGAAGGCTACACTGATGGACAACTAAATTATTTGAAAAGTCTCTTATACCACCTACTTCACATCAAAAGGAGAATCATTCAGATTCACCAAAAGTATGTGAAGTCATTAACTCCTATTTTTTTTTTACTGCCCTCCCCCCACCAAGCCTTTCTCAGCCTACTCCCCTCCTCTGGGAACTGTGAAATCATAACGCTGTGCTCCCCTGTGCTCACCTGCTGCACCAGCAGGAACCCAGCTCCCCCTCAGGTTCCTCCCCTCCACACACATTTCAACTTCTCAGGCCTTCCCGGAGTCCCAAGAAGTAATGACTTTTACCCAATTCCCAACCTGATGTCAGTTTTTAACACTTCCCGGTACCAAGCCCTTCCCAAGATAGAAAACCTACCTCTTCAAATCATAACATTTGCAGAGCTGCAGTATTTTAGAGATGTCAGGAGTTAGAAGCCATGGATACCTTCTAGTTCAGTGGCTCTCAACCTTAACACACTTACTTGCCTTTAACCTAATACCTATTTTATAATCTTTACCTTTATGATTCTGAAGTAAAATTCAAGTAATTTACCCACACATAATCCTGTGTGTATGCATATGCCCTTTATCATAATATTAAGGAGAAATAAAGGAAAATCATTTAAAATAGGTATTTCAATATGTGCCTGGACACTAACAGACATAAAATGAAGTGGTCAATTGTTTATATTTACCTATACTTATGAGTGAGTTCACATTTGGAAAAAAAATCAGAAAACATTCTGCATGAGAAATACAAAAATTAAAAGGATAAAGGGACACGTGTTCATCTTCACAAATGAAAATGTGAATTAGGGCCAGGCGCAGTGGCTTATGCCTATAACCTCAGTGCTTTTTGGAAGGCTAAAGTGGGAAGACTGCTTGAGCCTGGGGGTTCAAGACCAGCCTGGGCAAAAAAGCAAGACCTCATCTCTATAAAAAAAAAATTAAAAATTACTCAGGTGCAGTGATGTGAGCCTGTAGTTCTATTAATAGCTACTTGGGAGGCTGAGGTGTGAGGATTGCTTGAGTCCAGGAGCTCGAAGATACAGTGAGCTATGATTGTGCACCTGCACTCGAGTCTGGGTAAACGGAGTAAGACTCTGTCTCTAAAAATAAAAATAAAAAAACTTGAGTCAGATTAAGCAGGGGTGAGACTGACTTGTACATGACATCTTTTCAGGAATGCCAGCTAGGTCATTCTAGACACCAGACAATTCTTTGTTTGGCAGGTCTGTCCTGAAATTGTAGAATGTCTAACACAGCTGGAACCTGCCCTACAAATGATGGGACAACATAAAACACCCCCACAAATTCCCAAAATACCCTTTAGAGGGCATTACTGAGAAGTACTGATCTAGTTCACCCCATTTTGCCTCTGAGAACACAGAAGTTCTGAGAGGTTAAGTGATTACGATACTCACAGCAGGAATAGGTCACAAACCATGACAAAGTGGGTTCCAGAAACAAGTCTCATAATCACCACCCACACATACATGTGCGCGCACACACACACTTCCTCTCCCCCCCTTTCTTCTACTCATGGCTCAGATTTTTCACCTATGTCCTCTGCAATCATCATGCTTCAAATTCAACCATCTGTGTCCCCTCTGACCCCACCCATCCCAGGTTCTTCCTGAATTGTGTGTGCCAACCTTACTCCCCACGGCACACCAAGTCTCACTAATGTGGCCACAACCTTGGCCTTGTTAACTCAGATCACAAAGATCTCTAGCGTAGCAGACCCCTTCTTGAGCTCCAACCAGCCTCCTGACTGTCCGTGGGACCTTCCAGTTCCCAAACATTCCTTTATGTCAGTTCCTTCCTTCCCACTCCCAGCTCAGCACCCAAGAGAACTCATTCAGCATTGCTCCCTCAACATTAACCATTATGTATAACATGGGTCTCTTGGTTGACACCCACTGTTGGCTTTTTCCTTAGTCCTTACTACACAGAAGTGTGAAGTATATTAAGTTCCATATCTACACAGGCTTGCAATACTTCCTATTCACCAAACACAGTACAATTCTATTCAATGTCGTTCTAGCTGTTTAAACATTTTTTTCAATGGCTGTCCCCAGTGTGCTGAGCTAATGTCTAATTCAATCAACCTATAGGAAACAACTTCGCTTTTCTAATCATTAGGCAATAAATGATGAGGAGGCTCCTTCCAATAATGTCTTTGTTCATGCTCTATGGCTAAGAGGAATGCCCTCTTTCTCAAAGAACACATTTCCTTCAAAATCTGGTTCTTATTAATATCCTCAGCAAACCTTTCAAGACCTTAGCTCATATTGATCTCTGAATTCTCAACTTATTAACAATGACAGACTTTCACAGAAGAAAGAAATCTACAGATTACCTAGTCAAGTCATTTATTTTACAGATGAAGAAACTGGAACTCAGAGAAGGGAGAGAAGAAAGAAATCTACAGATTACCTAGTCAAGTCATTTTATTTTATAGATGAAGAAACTGGAACTCAGAGAAGGGAGCAAGCAGTATCCAGTGATATAACCAGTTGTCTGCAGAGAAAGCTGTAACATAGGTCTCTCCACTTCCTGCCCAGTTTCTTTTGAATACACCAATGACTCATTGCATAGCATTTACAGACCTTTCAAAAGATCAGAATTGTTTTTCTTTAAAAATATGCTTCTCCATAAATTCTAGAAAGATAATTCTATTATGCTTCACAATGTCCTTCATCTAGTGCTTAAAAATGGAAATATTTTTGCTTGCTACATATTTTCATACTACATGGAAATTTAATACAAATATCCAGTTCCTATTTCCCTTGTTAATTTCTTCCTCTTTTCTTCCCCCCCAAGTCAAAAACCATCTGCAGCTTGCTTCCCAGGACAAAATAGTCATGCCAAAAAAAATCTTAAACAGAGTAGCCAAATCAATGTCCCAAATGAAGGTTAAGTTATACAGCATTTTGGTTTCCAACCAGGTTTATTTTACAAGTGTTTTTTCTCTTTATAGGAAGGAGAGAGTAAAGGAAATCACAACATTTCTAAAGTGTGCCTGCATGCCTTAACTATTAGTCAACAATGATTCATACATTTTTAAGCTCTTATGTGTCTCAATGAAACTTCTCAGATCTCAACTATTTTATATGGTAAATGCCTTGAATGATCAGATTCAATTATTTCTATTCTTTTCATGCACTTATTTTTACCATTTGTTTCTTAAATTAATGTACATCAGTTAACTCTTTTTAATGGTATCTGTAGAGAAGACCAGTCAAAATCCAAAATAACAACTCATTTCATCAGCTTTGAAAATCTGATATTTCTATTATTTGAGGTTATTTTATAATGTATTTTAAATACAACTGCAATGCAGAAAAGGAAGTAGATCTGTTATCCCAAATCTACTAAACTGAGTGACAAAATAGAGAAAGTTTCAAAAGTACTGGCTCAAATTTCACTGCCTTAATCTCTAGGCCCACAGAGTAATACACACACACACACACACATACATACACACATTCCTCCTCTTTGAAAAAGATGATAGTCATCGATTTGTTTTAAGCTTCTTCCCAACTCTGCCTCAAGCTTTTAATCTCCCCATCACTAAAGAAATATATTTTATTACAGTATTTTATAAACTGTCTTAAAATTTCAATTAATAATTTTTATCTACATGAAAAGTGTTCATTGAAATTCTCATTATTACAACTACCTGGTATTGAAGGAAACAAGTGTAAGATGTTAGCAAGGAAGGAGACACACAGAAAGATTTGTAATACATGTCCACAACTTAAAAAAAAAAAGACACTATAGGCTGCCTGCCTGGTTCCATCATTAATTGTGAAATCTTGAATGTCACTTAATCTTTCTGGCCTCCTTCCTTCCATGTAAACCAAGGGAGAATATGAACATGGTATCTGTTTAAAATTCTATGGTTCTAGGACACTATAAAAAACGTACTGAATTATTCTTCTGTGACATGACTGATTAAAGAGCTTATATACACAGTCAGCTTTCCATGTCCATGAGTTCCACATCTGTGGATTCAGCCAACCATGGATCGAAAATATTCGGGAAAAATAAATATCCTACACAAGTTCCAAAAAGCAAAACTTAAATTTGCTGTGCACTGAATACTATGTTGAGTCTATGCAAGTAAAGTGATGTATGGGTAGTGTGTTAGGTATTATAAACAATCCAGAGATGATTTAAACTATACAGGAGGATGTGCATAAGTTATACTATGCCATTTTACATCGGGGACTTGAGCATCTGTGAACTTTGGTGTCCTCAGGGGTTCCTGTTCAATCCCCCATGGATACCAAGCAAGGACTGTTTATGTTTAGTTAGCCCCTCAGCAGAGGCCCTCCCCAAGAGTTAAATTATGAATCCCTGGTGTTTGTGACATCAGTTCGCTATCACATATTAAGTGTGGCCAACTGAATCTACGATTATTTCACAAAGTTTATTTTTATAAGGTGTCACCTCCATTCTTCATTAAAAAACTTTTGACAAAATTGCTAACGAGCAAAACAGCCACGAGGGAACACAATAATAATGAAACGATACCAGCAGCATATACTTACTGAGCTGTCACCATCTGCCAGGGACTCTTAAACATCTGCACAGGTATTTTTGCATTTACCCCTTACAATCTTACCATCCTAATTTGTCAGTTGAGACACAGAAGGACAAGTGGTGAAATAACGTGGCCAATGCCACATTGTAAGTGGGAGATCTGGACTTGGCCCCCAGGCAATCCACCTTCCGCTCACTCGGGTGGCTAACCCCTTCACCTAGGAGTGTCTAATTAAGAGACTGAGTGGCAATATATGTACGTTAGTCCAATCTCACACTGATGAACTACATAATCCTAGAACCCATTTTTCACATCTGCAAGGTGTGGGCGGGTGTTGGAGCTTTCACAGTCCATTATCTGGCAATGTAATCTGGAAAGCCCACAAAAGCGTTTACCACAGACATCTAAAAAAGATGGATACTTCTCTCTGGAACACTTCTTACAGCACAGCCACTTGCCTTCTCCCTGCTTAGTATAAATGGACCTAAGAGCAAGGAAACAGCTGGGTTCCCAGCCCTAAGACATTATGAGAGAGTATCTCAGAGGGAATAAGAAATAGAGACTTAATTGTTTTTCCTTGTTCCTAGAGATCCAGATAATAAATTCCCCTCCATATGTCCCTATGTCTACCTGTGCTGTCAATCAAATAGCTACTATTTTTAGACCAACTCCTACACAAAGTTTACCCAAGAGCCACATCACTCCACCTTACTCCACCCGAACCTGCTCCATGCTTGTCCGCAATTGGAGGAGCAATTGAATCACATGTAAGGACTGACCAATAAGGGGCCATGGGTCATTTTAAATGGCAGCTCTTATTTCTGCTCATGTTTAAAACAGATCCACCCAAAACACCTGGTTGGTGCCATTGGGGTCAGACACTTGATCCATTGTATCAAGTGTCAGACTCTGATTCTTTCCTGGCTATCTTCCAGAAGAGACTACTGAATGGTGAGAAAGGTGGCAGAGAATGAGGAGAGCTGCTGACCGGCCAAGCTTCCTCATATCTTATGCAGTTGGTCAGTGTTCCTTTAATAGGTGGGAAAGTAGTAATCTGTAGCAAAAGTAGTCAATGTCTTCTAACGAGGGAAAGTGGTAAGGACTGTTATTTCTCCTTTCTAACGACCCACAAAGGTTAAATTACCCTAACGAGTTGCAGAGGGGGGCAACAGGTCCAATACCACCATTAGAACCTATATCACAGGGTCAGTCTATTCAATGGGGTTTAAGGTATTCAGAAACTGAATATTCACTAGTATGTGAAACCATCAAATGATCCAAAAATCAACTGTACGTGGCTTATGAGCTCTCACACCCCTGGCATCTCCACAGTTAGAGCTCACATGGAAAATATTCCTTTTCCATCCTGAAGATGGAATGGAAAGACTCAATCTACTCATGGAGCTTAATATTACACACCTTATAGAGCTTCAATTTTACATGTTACAATAATACTCTTTAAAGCACCTGCAAAGTGTGATGCACTGAGCAGGCACTCACTGTATAACACTCATCAGGGATTCTAGGTTCTGGTCCTCCCATCACCAGTTAGACATGAGCTCCCTGAGTAGTCACTTGACCTCTCCAACATGCATTTCCTTGGGTGTGTAAAAAAAAAGAGCTATACCAAATGACACTCAAAGTCCCTTAAACACAAAAATCTATAACTACAAGGTAAAAGTAATATCCTCGAAAATTATCAAACCATCAGTGATTTATCTGAAAACAGACAAAAAATTTTTGTCCTCTTTTTTTTTTTTTAAGTAAGGAAAATAGAGGATTCAGGGACAGTAACACCTCTGAATTTTTGTAAGCCTAGATAAGATAAATGGCAATGCCAGATCTAAAACGTAAATTCAAAGAGACTGTCAGAGTCCTGTGCCAAAGGTCAAGTTTAAATAAAAAGTTGTTTTGCTGGCCAGGCGCAGTGGTTCACGCCTGTAATCCCAGCACTTTGGGAGGCTGAGGCGGGTGGATCACGAGGTCAGGCAATCAAGACCATCCTGGCTAACACGGTGAAACCCGTCTCTACTAAAAATACAAAAAAAATCAGCCAGGCGTGGTGGTGGGCACCTGTATTCCCAGCTACTCAGGAGGCTGAGGCAGGAGAATGGCATGAACCCGGGAGGCGGAGCTTGCAGTGAGCCGAGATCACACCACTGCACTCCAGCCTGGGTGAAAGAACGAGACTCCATCTCAAAAAAAAAAAAAAAAAAGGTGCTTTTGACTAATATACCTCCATCTACCCTTCTTTCCTTGTTCATAATAATTACATTAACTTATGATTATGGGTAGCTAGTTTTAGCCAGTTTGGTGTACTCTCACTTTCACTAAGTACACCAGTTTAAAGTTCTGACTCTAAAAGAAATGAGACACTGTTTTAAAGCATTTAGATTGTATCTCTGGGTTATTATTTGTGTGTGCTATTCAACAAACTCCTAGAAATGTCCTCACTGATGTTTACAGAACATTCAATGAAAGACGCAAAATAACAATGGCTACACTATTTCTCAGAATTCTGTTACCATTAAGAGTACCTTGAAAAGCTGGTTGGCTCTTTCCCACACATCCCCAACCCTCTTGTCTTTTATTATAGCAACACTCTTCACAAGTCACTTCTTCCTATCATCATTTTTCCTTGTCCTTGCACAGAAACCTTCTCAACCAAACTTCAGCACTCCCACCGCTGGCTGGTATTTAAGCTTCCCATACAGCAATAATATTACCACCAAAGCTATGAGTAATTTTAATGTGGGAAAGGGAAAGGAAATGCAAGATAGCAATAATTGAAAGGTAAAAAACAAAACTTGCCTATGAGTATCATCCATATTTTATCAACTCTGCCTTACATTTCTACCAAAGTAGAATTATCCTTGTTTGTTGTCAGATAACAGAGAGATGATTACATGTACACAAGTTATACCAGCTCACCCGGGGGAAGGTGCAAACTTCAAGTGTGTGTTCTTTCAAACCATGCCCCATTGAACCCCAGAGGTCCATAGGGTAGGCCCTTTTGGGTCTCTGATCAATATTTACACAAAACATGAAATAAAATTCCCCCTTACATCTCTGAGCACATATCTGAACTTAAATGCATTATGGATTAGAAAGTTGCAGTTCTTTATTGATCTCTTTTCCAAATCCATGCTGATACAACATTTGTGCTTAAGAAAAGCTGTACAGGCAAAGATATTGCTCAAACATACACAACACACTCAACAGATGCCTGGCAAAATGCAGGAGCCGTTGGCATCTGTACTTATGGAGATATAGCAACCAAATACATTGTAATTTGGAAACAAAACCATGTAAGAGGTATCTGGGGGAAAACTGTGGAAATTTTAATATGGCCTTCATATTAGATCATAATTATCTTTGGTGCGATAATGGTACAGTGCAACGGTTCTCAAACTTGCCTGCACGTTAGAATCACCCGGAGCTTCACAAAACACAAACAAACAAAAAATACTTATGCCTGTGACTCATGCAAGGATTGAGATTAATTTATCTGGAGTATGGTCTGAGCTTTGTAGTATTAAATTTTTCTAAATTTAAAACTTCAAATATAAAAATCAGATTTACATGTACTCATTAACCCATTTGTAAAAATTTCTAAGTGCTTAAATCTTTCAAACAAAAAGTTGAGAAAACAGTATCAACCTTCCTGCTCAGGTGACTATCTTAGACAAGATACTATCCTGGGCACAAAATTCAGCATATCACAAACAGAAAACTACTTTCAGATGATAAGAAATGTTTAGGAATTCACTAAATAGCTTAATAAACTATAGAATAAACTCTTTTGGCTTCAATGCGTACTTTAAAATGCCTTTAAAAGTTGAAGTCCAATGCCTTACTTACATTATGCTGAATATTAATTGTCTCTGTAGAATACTGCAGGCATAGGATCCATTTGGGTTTTATCTCTACTGACCCTAAAAACACGCTTTAAAGTACATTTTAAAATAAATCCTTATTATTCATCTGATTTGTCCTAATTTGCCACTTTCTCTTAAGAGATACAACAAAAATGTTCCAATTAATATTGATTCTTCAATCAGTCTAAACTAGTGCCATCTGTCATCTGGACAGTTATTATTCATAGGAAAACTGTAGTTATTATTCATTATTTATCTCTCATCAACTTGATATTTTTCCCTGGCAAGAACATAAAAAGAATAGTGAGAAACATAGCTGGAAAAGCAGATTGGAGTCCTGATTTTGAAAATGTTCATACTTAAGCATGTACTCATTTGGAAAATATTTATTGAGAACCTACTACATGCCAAGTAATGTGGATACAATTATACACAAGCCAAACAAGATCCCAGATTTATAGTTATGTTGGGAATACAGACAAACATGCATGACACAATTAGAGGGCTGTTTTTGGAAAGTAATCTGATGATCAGAATTAAACTAAACCTGGCTTGTAGTAAAAGCTGATATTATATGTAAGTAAATAAAAGGGTGTTCTTTCAAGAAAATTAAGTTTGGTGGTAAGGTCCTCCTGGACAAGCTGCTTACCATTTCGTTTTTTATTTCTCTTTCCTCCTATATTGATTTCATGTGACTGCTATAACAAATTACCAAAATTTGGTGGCTTAAAACAAATTAAATCTATTCTCTAAAAGTCGGAGACTAGAAATTTAAAAGCAGAATCACTGGACTGAAATCCTGGTGTCAGCAAGGTCGCACGCCCTCCGACGTCTCTAGGGATCCAGTCCTTGCCTCTTTCAGTGTCTATCTGGCGGTACCAGCATTTCCTTTCTGTGGCCACATGACTTCAGTCTCTGCCTCCATCTTTACATGCTTCTCCTCTGCATATCAAATCTCCCTCTGCCACCTAAAAGGATACTTGTAATTGCATTTATGACCCAACTGGATAATCCAGGATAATCTCTCATCTAAAAACCCTTAACTTAATCACATCTGCAAAGACCCTTTTTCCAAATAAGTTCATATTCACAACTTCCGTGAATTAGGACTTTTTTTTTTTTTATTTTTGGAGGCCATTACCAGACTATCATACCTACACAGAAAGCCTAAGAATGAAAAAGGGTAATGAGAAAAAAAAACCACAAATTTACTCAGCCAGAGCATTTACAGCTCTGCTCCAAACACATCTGAAGAGTTTTTCTGCTTTTGAATATAGGTCCCCAAAAGCAAAGTTCTTTACTCCTAAGTCATTTAACGTGTTTATGGTGAGAATTTAATTAAACGATACTGGGACGTGCCATACAAATTAAAACTATTTTTTTTATTTTTTTTATTTTTTTGAGACAAAGTCTCACTCTGTCACCCAGGCTGGAGTGCAGTGGCGCGATCTCGGCTCACTGCAAGCTCCGCCTCCTGGGTTCCCGCCATTCTCCTGCCTCAGCCTCCCGAGTAGCTGGGACTACAGGCGCCCGCTGCCTTGTCTGGCTGCTTTTTGTATTTTTAGTAGAGACGGGGTTTCACCGTGTTAGCCAGGATGGTCTTGATCTCCTGACCTCGTGATCCGCCCGTCTCGGCCTCCCAAAGTGCTGGGATTACAGGCGTGAGCCACCGCACCTGGCCGAAAACTAATATTATACCTCTTTTCTCCCCCCTCTTCTTCCTCCTCAGTAATAACCTCAAATTTCCCTTCAAACAGCTCCTGTAAGTTTTACTGACCCATTTCAGAACTCTGGCTTGACACTTCACTGTATTACATCCTGGGAGAAAGAGCCCAAGAAAACTCAGCAAACAGCCCCCTACACAGGGCCAGTTCTCAGGAGCCTTTAGGATCAGAGGTGAATCTGGGCAAGGCCAAAGCCTGGTCTGGTAGTACCCTGGAGCCAGATCGTTTCCAGAACTGGAAGAGTAACATGGCATTCATCCAGGGGGACATGCTCATTATAGCTGCTTTTCCTTAACTAAAAAAAGAAGTCTGGGCTAGAGAGCCTAAAGGCCTAAAGGCAAAATTATATGGATAACCCAGACAGTATGGATAGACCTCAAGGCTCCAAGCAAAACAGTGAGGAGCCATTATGACTTTTGTACTTCAGCAATGACAGCAGTGGAGGATGGGCCAAATCTCTGCCTTCCCGATAAACCCTTTGAGTAGAACTGTAACACAGCCCACCATAATCCTGAGGCGCCTCCTTCTCTAGTTTCCTGGATATGGAGAATTGCTGCCATACTAGAATCCACTTGCTAAGATCCTTAATCAAAAGTATTTGTTTGTTTGTTTGTTTTTTTGAGACAGATTCTCACTCTCTTGCCCAGGCTACAGTGCAGTGGCTCACTGTAACCTCCACCTCCCGAGTTCAAGTGATTCTCCTGCCCCAGCCTCCCGAGTAGCTGGGGCTACAGGCACACACTGCCATGTCCAGCTGATTTTTGTATTTTTAGTAGAGACGGGGTTTCACTATGTTGGCCAGGCTTGTCTTGAACTCCTAACCTCATGATCCCTCCTCGGCCTCCCAAAGTGCTGGGATTACAGGCATGAGCCATCACACCCAGCCAGAAGTATTTCTTAACATTGTTAATACTTAATGGTGTCCTCCAAAAAAGAAAACATCCTGATATAGAAAACCTATGTATAAATCAATAATTCAATGATTGCTTATACATATAAGCCCCATCTACTTTCTTCTCACTCCAAATCTGAATTAGTATACAAATTCAATCCTCAGCCTCTTAAGCAAGAATAAAAATACCACCTCATACACTATGATGCCATTAGAAATATATTCCCATTTTATTTGAGCTATTAACATTTTTTTTGCTTGTATGAACAGAATAAATAATCCATTTCATGGGTTAAAACATAGCAACATGAAGGCAAATGCAAAATAAATAGCAAATCAAAATCCGTGAAATACTAGACAAGGGTTGTCTGATGTAGGGCAAGCACTGTGAGACAGTCCAAAGACAACACATTGCATTTCACTTTGTTTTCAAAGAACATGGTGACCAAGTTCACAGGTTAGGCAATCCATTATCCCCTCTTCCTCATTTATTGGCTTGCCTTCACCTAGCAGAAGTTTCAGACAGCTACACAAAAAGTCTATTGTTTCCTCTCCGCTATATCTCATCAAGTAATGTCCTTTCACTCCAGTGAAAAGCCTATACTCTCTTACTGAGCTCATCCGAGCTTATTAAATTTATAATTTAACAACTGTGCCAACACACTGTAATTACAGAATCATTACATGGTTTTTACATACAATTATTTTTTAAAGGAAGGCTCGCTGGAGATCCAGTTTATGAAAGCAGATATTACATCAATCCCCTTCATACATTCTGAAGAAAAGCTCCTTCACCTCTTACTATCCACCCTAACCCCCGGTTTTGGCTAAACCAAGGAAAGGACAATATTAGTGTCTGTTAAGTATGAAGGCATGCCAGGGTCACAGAAGAAATAACTCCAGCTTTGGAACATAAAACAACCCACACCTTTCTCTTTGCCAAGCCAGAATCCTGACATGACCACTTCTGAATCCCCCTTGCCTCATTTCCCTGTGTTCTGAGGCTAGCTTTCCTCTCTGGCAGACCCCCAGGACAATTCATGAGGTCTTACAGCCAAGTAGTCCTACAGATTCAAGAGGAATCGAAGCACAGCTGCCACCCACACAGGATGCAAAGGGCATCTTCTTGTGGACAATTGGGTGCCATTATCTGTAGATGGTTATTGAAACAGATTTCTGACATTAGTGTTAGTCGAATTCTAAAGTTTGATCTGGCAAAAATAAACTAAAACCCTAGAGATACAAAGTAACATTCTTAGGTTTCAAAGTATCGTCACATAATTGGCAAACATTTATTGACTGTCCCCAGCCTGGCATTAACTAGACCTTGAGATTCAGGAATAAAGAAAACAACGTGTTTAATGCCTTGATGAGTTTATAGTCTAAGATGGATACAGTAACTGGACACACGGCTGAGAATAAAGGACTGAACAATAAAACACAATGAGAATTTTTTTGAGAAAACTGCACACATAATGCATTTTAATTAAGGTAAACCATATAATACATTTTAATCAAAAGACATAGCTTGATAATATTACTATATTCTATTGATTGTTCTATTTCTTTCCTTTCTTCCTGTTTCTCCTTTCTGTTTTTACCACCATGGTTATTCGCAGACTTATATACTTCAGAAAAGAAAAGTGAGAAATGTGTTTTGTTTTTTTCTTTTGATTTGAAGTGGAAGGAACCAGCACAGGGTTGTTGGGTTTTTTATCTGCCAAGTAAGGGCTTTTTTTCCCCCAGAAATGAAAAACTATATCTACTTGCATTAGCTTCATTTCAATAAAACATTGATCACACATTAATTTGTGATCAAATTAATTTACATATAAACAACCAATATCAGATATTTTCATATTTTGATTAGCAGTACCCATTACAGAGCAGGAATTATAACAAGAGAAGAAAAAAGCCCTAATGAGTCAAAAATGTAATGGAAAATAGAGGTTGGAGATGGCAAAATCTTTCCTTATTTCACAATTTTCTCTGGGGCCAGCCCAATTTACCTTTAACAATGCAGTAACAAAGCAGCAAGGTGTATCTCTGCCTTGCATGGAGTGGATATAGTGAATGAGAACACCATCAAGAATCATAAAATGAGGTAGGCATACCTGGAAAGTAACGTGGAGGTGTAACCACGTTGGGGGGGAGTTCTGCTAAGAAAGGAAAGGTGAGAAAACACTTGGGAGAAAATGGCTTTTTAAAGTGTGAATTGAAAAGAGAAGGAGCTCAAGGCCAAGAAACTGACACTGACAGCCCGAGATGATTGAAGTGCAGATTAGGATTGAGTTGGGGCAGTTGAAAAATAAAGTACAGATCTGAAAAATCTTAGATAGAAAAAAATAACAAAGCTTAGTAACAGCTCCTTGAGCAGGCCTGGGGAGAGAGATGTCAGTGATGACTCAGATGTCAGGAGTGGCAAGGCAGGCCAGCAGCAGGACTGCCAGCCACAGGAGGAAGTAGGAGAGGAAATGATGCATGTGATAGCTAAGAAACACTATAAATGGCTACATATCTGTGGTTTCTCCAGAAAAAAATGCATGTGCAAAACGTTCTGTATTCAGTACCCTAGTTAAAATATAACTGTGGGGAGAGCAACAGATTAACTACACAAATTGTTGCTGTAAGATAGCATGCCTAGGAATGTGCATGGGAAAAAAAATACTGAGGCAAAACAAAATTCAACTGTGGTTAGCTCTAGAGTAGTATTATATTAATAATATAAGTGACTTTTGCCTCCTCCTTTGTGCTGCTATTTTTCTAAATTTTCTCTAATGAGAATGTTGTCTTGGAGGGCAAATTTTTGAAAGTTCCTAAGTGATCATGTTAGAATGCTGTGTGTTAGTTTGTAAAGTTCATGGAAACACATACACACCAGAACGCATCCACCAACATTAGGTATTATGGAGCTTTCAGCACATAGAGGGTCCTCCAAAACAGCATTAATGTATCCATAGAAGTCGATGTGAGTCATTGTAGTTCGCTTTCTGATGACTTTCATGTGTTTAGCATATAATGAGAAGTACACAAATTAACCATACTTTACCCAAATCATGAAAGCCAAGAAATTTGTCTAATAAATAAATTACTTAACCCAAAGTCTAATACTATCCCAAGGAATTTTTCAAGAAGATCTGTGAAATATCCTCTCTAGAGTTAGAGAAGATATCAGCACTAAGATATTCAAGTATTAAATCGTGCTTCAACGATCCTAGAAAAGTGGAATGGGTACTTGCAAAGTAAACTGGGCAAATCCAGTATGCAACATCACTGAAATAGAGAAACGTCATTACTGCTTTCCCAGACTCTAGCAGTGGACAGTGGACACAGTGCAGTAATTAATAGGACAGCCTCTGGAACCAGGCTGCCAGGGTTTCAAAGCAGCCCCACCACATTCCTAGCATGTCACCTTGAGCAAGTTTTCTTCACGTTTGGGTCTCGGTTTCCCCAACTATAAAATAGAGACCATAACTATACCTACTCTCATAGAATCATGAAATATAGGGCTGGGCGCAGTGGCTCACATGTATAATCCCAGTACTTTGGGAGGCCAAGGCCGAGGTGGGCGGATCACTTGAGGTCAGGAGTTTAAGACCAGCCTGGCCAACATGGTGAAAACCCATCTCTACTAAAAATGCAAAAATTAGCCAGGCATGGTGGCAGGCACCTGTAATCCCAGCTACTTGGGAGGCTGAGGCAGGAGAATCGCTTGAACCCCTAAACCAGAGGTTGCAGCGAGCTGAGATCACACCACTGCACTCCATCCTGACAGATGGGCTGACAGAGCAAGACTCCGCCTAAAAAAAAAAAAAACAGTGTGAAATATAAATGAGTCAATATTCAAATATAGGATATTATAAAGCACATACCAGGCAAATTGACGGTATTGTTTAAAGGTTAGTTGTTATTATTATATATTGATTAAAGAGAGATGTCAAAAAAGCCCAGCCTTCTCAAAAATTCTATTCAGACTTAGATGCAACCATTAAATGTGCCATCATGGTGATCACTTGATAGTTTTCTCCGTATTGAAAAATACAAGGTAGCTTTTTCCTCTCCCACTTCCTTGTATTTTCCCGTCTAAATCTACACACAAAAATGAATCTAGTTAATACTTGAGTTCCCAGAAGTGAGAAGTCCAGATGGTTTTCTCCCTACTCAAGCCCTCCTCTAGGAAACGAAGAAGTCTTTTTGCAACAACCCTGTATGTTGGCAACAACTTTCAAAATCAAAAGCAAGTTGACCCCACTGTAAAAGAAAAAGGCTGGCCGGGCGCGGTGGCTCAAGCCTGTAATCCCAGCACTTTGGGAGGCCGAGACG
>NW_012116511.1:1545341-1548140 GCF_000951035.1 Colobus angolensis palliatus | reverse complement strand
TATTTTTTAGTAGAGACGGGGTTTCACCATGTTAGCCAGGATGGTCTCGATCTCCTGACCTCGTGATCCGCCCGTCTGGGCCTCCCAAAGTGCTGGGATTACAGGCTTGAGCCACCGCGCCCGGCCACGGGCAGAGAAAATTAGAACAGAAAAGGAAAAGTCTGGGCTAAAGGAAAGTTAAATAAATTTGGGTTTTTGCAAAAGGCTGTAACACCTAGCTCTCCCGTGATGCAGCACAGCTTCTCGAAACCCAACTCTTACTATGTCCTCAGATTCCCTCTCTGGATAAAGGTTCTTTTCCCAACAGGGCCACTCATTTGTGTGGTAAGTACCAGCATAATGTAAAATATGAACTTCCACGCTTCCAAACCCTCCTACCATGGCTGCCCCATGTTTCTCAGCCACTTTCTCCTTTGCACTGTCCTCTACAGGCTGGGCTGCTCATCTCTTAGTGAGCTTGCCTTCCCAGCCATTCCCACAAAACTCCCTGCACATTCTACAAGTGATCTTTGAACTTTGAAAGTTCCTAAGCGATCATGTTGGATCATGTTCAGGGAACATCTGCAAGCTCACCTTACCTCCAAATCCCACCAATCAGAGGAGCCTCCAGCCTACCACTCCACCAGTAAGATAAGAGGATAGAGGTTCCCTGCGCAGGTAAGCTGGCAAAGACCAGAGGCTTACCCAGAATTGCTTGGCTCCTCACAGGGTTCTCCTCACCAACTTCTTCAAATTTCAGTCTATTCCCTAGGATACTGAGAAAGCCATCCACCTGGATATTCCAGAGAAATATGGGCTGAACTTCCAGGATCCTCAGATTTGCAACTATAGAAGTGTTTAAGTGTTACAAGTTATGTTATATGGATTTTTGTCTTTCTCCAGATTGATATTTCTTTCAGAAGTCAGGGGAGTCATCCCGTTATCTGTCACTGAATTCCCTCACTAATCCTCCCTAATAAAACCTTTTTTTTGTTTGTTTTTTTGAGATGGAGTCTCGCTCTCGTTGCCCAGGCCAGAGTGCAATGGTGCGATCTTCGCCCCACTGCAGCCTCCGCCTCCTAGGTTCAAGCACTTCTCCTGCCTCAGCCTCCTGAGTAGCTGTGATTACAGGCACAGGCCACCACAGCTGGCTTTTTTGTGTGTGTGTGTTTTTAGTAGAGACGAGGTTTCACCATGTTGGCCAGGCTAGTCTCAAACTCCTGACCTCAGGTTATTCACCCAATTCGGCCTCCCAAAGCGCTGGGATTACAGGCGTGAGCCACTGCACCTGGCCATAAAACCATTCTTTGCAAGCACAGTTTCATCCCTTTGAGATGACAATTGGCTACAGATGTTGAACAGGTATGCAGGGACCAGCTTCTATGCACCCCACCTTTAGGACTTGCAACTTCAGTTCATGGGTCTCAGAGAAGTTGTAAGTTACCAGTTTCCAACATTCCAAATTACTGCAAATGGCAGAAACTACTAATGTTTGGAAACGCCAAGAGTCTGAGGATCTACTGACACAGTATGTAGCTGAAACCTCACCCACATAGTGTTAAGTAAGCATTTCCTGCCTGTCTGGGCTGACAAGCCACAACCCTTTTCTTCTCCTCAGGCACCAAGCAGGACTCATCAGGACACCTGGGCTCAGGCTCAAAGCCTATCAAAGTAGGGCTGGACTGAGCACACACCTTCATTCTCTTCCCAGAACAAGGGAAGGAAATAGGAGAGCATCTTTGCTCTAGGAAGGCAGGCTTCAGTACAGGAAGTGGCAACAATTCATACAAAGTGCCATTCTTTCCTCTAACCCACACTTTGACCTGTGTTGACCATATCCCTATCTCATCACAGTATCTCTAGATTCTTCCACATACTCATTGAAAACTGTGTTCATGACAGAATAGAGGAGGAAACTGTCTCAGATAGCCTAAGAGGCTCAATAGTAACCAAGCATTTTTTTTAGTTATTTCCAGTGGGCCTGTGTGCTTTAGCTCACTTAAATCTTCACAACACCACTAAGGCACAGAGATGTTTTGTAACTCATCCAAGGTCAGTTAACCAATAAGGGTGGAGCTGAGACACAAAACCATGCCATCTTGTCATCGAGAGCTCCCTCTTCCCACTGCAATGTCAATCCATTAGAACAGTTCCAGTTCAGTAGACCCAGTGATCCCTGCTAGAGCAATTGGGTATTCTGAAGAGTGGGCAGATCACAAGCAAACATGGATGAAAAGAAATCCCAATTCTTCAGTCAAGACTGACCTTTAAGACCTTCCACAAAGTGGCCTCAACCTCTCGTTCCAATCTTCCCTTCTCCTCCCCAAGAGCCATGTCAGCATCCTTACAGTATCAACTCCCTTCCAAACTTCTCTCTCTTCAGAATGTATTTACCTTCTTCCCCTAAAACCAGAATGTATTTACCTTCTTCCCCTAAAACTCAATCCTATCCAACTGTGCCAGCAAGATGAAACCTGAAACTTTCTCTATCTTCTTAGTTGGATCTAAGATGTCATTCTTCTGTAAACACCTATGGCAAGATTGTTTAAAAATGATTTAACATTATAATAATTGTAACTTCCAGTCCTGTAACACAGATATGACAGAGCTTATCATCCTTAGTAAAAAACATGGGATAGTACACAAAGCACCTGTTAAACTCCAAGGAGTTACCACAGCAGTTTCTAAAAAACACGTCTTACCAGCTGCATGCAGTGGCTCACGCCTGTAGTCCCAGGACTTTGGGAGCCCAAGGCAGGTGGATCACCTGAGGTCAGGAGTTCAAGACCAGCCTGACCAACATGGTGAAATTCCACCTCT
>NW_012116511.1:1532763-1544716 GCF_000951035.1 Colobus angolensis palliatus | reverse complement strand
AAGACTCCGTCTCAAAAAATAAATAAATAAATAAATAAATAAACAAGCAGAATCAAGGGAGTGAATCTTAAATTTCTAGAGGAATAAATGTGTGTTGTCACTAATGATCATCTCTGAGGCCTTGTCAGGCGTTTGGGAACAAACTTGCCAGGCTCCAGCATGAAAGACACCAAGGAGAAACCTGACAGCTGAGAAGTTCCGATTTCCCTCTCACATGAGGATGAGAGAACCTAGCATATATTGTTTGTGTGTGTGTGTGTGTGTGTGTGTGTGTGTTCGCTTGGATGGTTTTGTTTTTGTTTTATTGAGACTAAATCTCACTCCGTCACCCAAGCTAGAGTACAGTAGTGCGATCTCGGCTCACTGCAACCTCTGCCTCCTCGGTTCAAGCAACTCTCCTGCCTCAGCCTCCGGAGTAGCTTGGATTGTGGGCATGCACCTTCATGAACGGCTAATTTTTGTATTTTTCATAGAGATGGGGTTTCACCATGTTGGCCAGGCTGGTCTCGAACTCCTAGCTTCAAGTGATCCACCCACCTCAGCCTCCCAAAGTGCTGAAATGGGCATATATTGTTTTTTAACTACCCCAAGGAGAAATGGGCATACATTGCTGTGAATTTGAAAACTTCACCAGAGTACTTTCCTCAATAATACAGGAATAAGAATCCACTTAAACATTACAGTTTTGCATTAAAATGCCCTTTCAGCATAATTGCAGGAATCCTTGTGAGTGTGTAAGCAGAATGCATATATATTGACACCTTTCTGTTCCTCTATTTCATCACTCAGAAAAGGCATGCATTTGCTTTTCACAGAAACCTGGAAAACAGTATTCCTGGAAAAACGATTCTTTGTGTACCTCCCACAGTCCTGGCGTCCAGCCTTCAAATTTCCATTCTGAATTCCAAAACTACAAAGAGGTTTGGCCATGTAAGTAAACTTGTCATCTAATTTCTAAAGGAGGCTGATTCATTTTAAAGTAATTGCATACATTTAAATTATAAGTCTTATGTTAATAAGTAGACATATAAGCGCTGTGGCCAAACAGTTCATTTAAAATGTTTTATTCATTATAAAATCAACATAAATGTTCTGCCCATGTACACGTGTGTGTGTGTGTGTGTGTGTGTTTGTGTGGTGTTATGTGTAATGATTTGTATGGAAATTATAAGTAAAAATGCACCAATAATGTATTCATAATACTTACATTATCTTCATATACATGCAGTGCCTAAAGTGTAACAGTTCACAAAAATGAATAAAACCACTGCTGAACTAAATATATGTTCATCAGAGAGAAACCTACAGATGCTATGCTTAAGACAGAGACAATTAGTATCTGACATGGCTTAAACAAAAGTGGTAGATTTTTACCCTCATCTCATCTATTATTCCATACAACATATAACTTCTCCAAATGCAAAATGATTCACGTTCCAAATACAATAAAACATAACAGAGACTAAAGAGAGTTGATTGTCTACGTACAAGTACAATTTTAGAATCTATAGATAAGGTTCATTTTCAAACAAATAATATTTTCCTTATTTACTTTTTCCCAATATGTAATACAAATAAAATATTAAATGGTATAAATATTCAACTTCGAAGATATTCAGGCATAGAGGATACATATCAATAATACAGCATTATGTACATTTGTAGCATTTCATATTCCTGCCCCTGAAAAGAAAAACATTTCATACTACAGTTTCACCAGCTTAATGACATATGTCACAATCTAGAAGATTCATGTGAGACCAAATAAATTTTATATGCTTTCACAATTTCATATATTCACAATATTTCACAATATCTGAATAAAGCCAAATTTATATGCTTTCAAAGATTTTCTTAAAATCTTTGAAATTGAAAATTCATTTCAATGCTATCATTACTTATTCAATACAAACTACTTTTGAATTTTTTTAAATGCTACTTGAATGCAAAATCACCCCATAACAACTGTTTTGCATCTCAATCATTTATATATTGAGCTCAATGTAAGCTGATCCTTTGAGAAATACAGTGCATGTAATATTATTGCGCAAAATCCTCACAATTCAACTGGTTGTTCAACATTAATTTAGTCCACTAATACAAATGAGATGGGGAAGAAGCAGGTAGTATGTGTATGGGGGAAGGAAGGAAGTGAATGGCCCCAAAACAGTCACCTCCAACATAAACACACACTTTCCCTAGCCTTATTCCTTGATAAAGACTACACAGACTTTGGCCCCAGCTCTTATCAGCATGGAGCCCTTAGAAGCCTAGAGAACTCCACTAACAGAAAAAGAAAACTAGTACTCGGGGGTGGGAAAATATTGAATCATGTAGAAATGCTTTAGCATATCCATGAAAAGATCTATCTTAATCTAAAAAGAATTCTGTGCACTTGAACATTTTGCTGAGTAAGCTGTTTTCTCCTAATAAAATTCACTTTCAACCATTTTTTCAAGATGCTCAGATTATTACGATTTCAGGTAGAAATTTGAAGAGTGGCTCTCTCTAAGCATTAAAACTTACTGGCCAAGGGTTCACAGAACAAAGTTTTATAAGTGACATATTGTATTCGAGCACTATCAATTAAAAATTTTTAAAAGTACACCTAGGCCGGGCGCGGTGGCTCAAGCCTGTAATCCCAGCACTTTGGGAGGCCGCGACGGGCGGATCACGAGGTCAGGAGATCGAGACCATCCTGGCTAACACGGTGAAACCAACCCCGTCTCTACTAAAAATACAAAAACTAGCCGGGCGAGGTGGCGGGTGCCTGTAGTCCCAGCTACTCGGGAGGCTGAGGCAGGAGAATGGCGTAAACCCAGGAGGCGGAGCTTGCAGTGAGCTGAGATCCGGCCACTGCACTCCAGTCCGGGCAACAGAGCGAGACTCTGCCTCAAAAAAAAAAAAAAAAGTACACCTAAACAAGTGCTTCTCGCCACCTAACCAGGAAGCATAATCTCAGAGGTGTGAACTACCCCACAATGGCAACAAACAAAAGGTCTCTGGCTGATACTACATTCACATAATTGTGGGAGTCCTCACCCACCCACCGCCCAGTCTGTTTTCAGGTTCCCAAAAGGCTTCCGAGGGGCAACATCTACTCCTCCCTGCAGCCATGTGCTCCAGGAAGTGCTATGTCCATGCATCTGATACCCCTGTTTCTGGTCAGCCCACACTGGCTTCTCCAGTCCTTGGCTGTTCTTGCAAGCCACCTCCATTGCCAGGAGTGCCTTGGGCAGTCTCCTCTCAGGGGCCACCTGGGCTTGGCCCAGGGCTTCCTCAGCACTGACATAGACAGCACCTCTGTAGAATGACAGAGGAGGAGCAACCGCCCTTTCCTTCCATAATTGTTCTCCTCTTCCAGGCCCCTGACCATTTTTCTGTTCCTGGCCCTGAAACCCAAAGACCCCCTCTTTCTTTGAACGACAACCTCTGGGCCTACTGGGCTAAGTCAAAGGCTGGGCAGCCTGGGCATTTCTGTGGATTTTGTTTTCAGTACCTTGTGAAATGTTTTACTCTTTACAAAATGCATGCTTCCTTCCTTTCCTCTCCTCAAAGGCTGTCCAGGGAGTTAAGCTTGCTTGAGCAAACCCTTTTCTCAAGAACATTCCATTGTGCCTGGGTCCCCAGTAACACAGAGTTCATTCATATTTTCCTTCCCTCTCTTTGTCCTCCCTGCACTAGGTTGGCTGACTTTGGAAGATCCCTCCATACAAACCACTTGCCTGGGTACAGAGAAATGATATCATGTCAAGGTGGTTAAAAAGGCACAGAATTTCAGGGGATAAATATGAAAGCATACAGACATCACCCACAGAACTCTACAGGGAAAAGGCAGCATGGGATGGCATCCTAGGAAAGCAGGAACAGTTTGAGTGGACACAGAATTCTATTTTTGCCAAGATTTGCAATTTGTGGCAGCAGGACATTTATGGGAACATGTCATGCAGGGACACCTTGGCCTGGAAATCATCTATTTATAAAACAGGTCTAGGTTTAGGACCAAGAATAAGGCAATCCCCATAACTATGGCTTCCTAAGAAATTCAAATCACTTCACCTAAAAATGGAGAAGCTCCTGAAAGAGCTGTAGTGAGTTGATCACTTGGCTAATATTTATAAACTAAGAAACTCTACATGCTATGAAAAAGATCCATGACTAAAAGATTATTACAAGTATATTCTCTCCCACCAGGCAGTCCTCACTCATCACCTTCTCAAATATCCAGTAATTTAATCAAAGGCACTTTTGAACCACCAAATAGGTCATTTTATTTTAGAACCTTTGGGTCCGTGGTAGGCCAAGACTTTAACGTCCTTGTGTCCCCCTGAAATATATAAATGACTTTACTACGTGAAAAAGAGCTGTTCATCGGTAACTATGAGAACTCCAAGCTGTTTCACACCCAAAGAGAATTGTCCTTGGATTTGAGTGGAAAGTTCTCATGCAACAGCAAGGGTACCGAAACAATCTAGATTGTTGGGGAAGACCTGGAGATAGGGAGACTCACAGCCATCCTACTGTACTATTTCTAGGCTTAAGAAGATCTGATGCTTCATCTTCTAAAGAAAAATACAACCATTAATGCCAGCAGTGATGGTGGTGGTGGCAGTGGTGTTCTCAAAGCGTATCTTCTGTGTCATGCTGGTTCCAGAAGACTTTTAATGCATCTATGGAGTTTCCAGTTTTCAAATGATTACTAATGGGGAGAGAAGAAGGTTCCAGCCTAGGGCTTTCTCTTCTGCTCTATCTACAGGAACTCTTACTTCCCCCTTGGTTCCTGTGGCCCCCACTACAGCCATGGCCCTCCCCAAATGCTGCTAGGAAGAGCCAGACCACAGCCTGCCATAGAAGATGTCCTCCCTGTGAACTGAGGCCCCACTGCCACTCAGACACATGCACACAGAAGGGAGAAAAACAATAACTGCACTGACTCTACACCTCTCAGTACAATGAAAATGACTGAGGTTCAAAGCAAAGCTGATCTACATATAGGTCACGTCATCTGGGACCAGTTATGTCATGTACCTGAGTTTTAAGATGAGGATAATAATTCTCATCTTATGAGGATTAAACAAATTCCATCTTAAAGTACTTGGAATATACAGAGTGCTCAATATATATTCTTCTTTCCTGCGATGATACAATTTGCCCCAGTTTTATGAGCAGCTGACCATGAAATGCCAGTCGACGTCAAGGCGACACAAAATTATTTACTAAATGGCAGAATTTTGTAAAAGTATTTACTACTTCATTGTAGTAAATAGCATCTTGGCACCTGAAAGCAGTTAAGGTGATTTCCCAAAGTACCTATTTTACTACCAATGAATTGCCTAGAATCCAGACTGGCATAACCTTCTCTAAATACCAAAGGGAGTAGAGCTTTTATTACAAAAACAAACACAAACTACTAGACAGGCAAACATTCCCTTGTACTTTTAACTTGCTCTGTATATACTTGAAGAAATAGCATTCGGTTCACAAAAGATAGAAACAAAATAATTTCTCTGAATGGCACAGTGGTAAAGACCCTGACAACGAATTGCCTAGGTCTAAATCTCAGCCCTGCCACTAGCAGTGTGACCCTGGGCAAGTTACTTTACCTCTCTGTGCTTCTGTTTCATCATCAGTAAAATGAGGATAATACCAACAGCCTGAATGGGTTGCTATGAGGATTAAATGAGGTAAGACAACCTCTCCAACTGAGTGGCAGTAATCTTTACCTGAAAATCAATGTTCTGCAAGAAAACGCTGAAACTGTGCCACTCTTAAATGGAAAAACTTGTAACACATATACCCAAGACACTGAAGCAGTTACTAAAACATACGCGACAAAACTCTCATGTCGAATAAAGAAACTATCATGTTGGAATACAAAATGCTTAAAATGCTATTAACTGAAGACCAGTTAGTAAGATTATGAGTTGCTTCTAGGCAGTGACAATGGTGTATATCCTCTTAGTTGACATTGTGTATGTTTTCAACATGTCACTTATTTCCCCCATATTTAGGTTAAAATGTTTTATTGGGCTTTAAGACATAAGTAGAAATTTTCTCTATAGAAGATACAAAGTAAAAACTGTTTTACTGAAAGACTTGTGTTCTATGAAGCTTGAGTATTAAAAAGAAATATTCTTACTCTGGAAATAAATTCACTAAGGTGGAGATTCTGCAGATCATGTCAATATCTGTAAAGTATATGGTAGCAAGCAGAAGACAGCTTCAAAACATTAACAACTGCGACTATTACAAAAAAGCCTAAAATATCTCACTAATTCCAAAGTATACAATTTTTAACATTTTTCAACATATAAAGGGATGGCCATGTTTGGGAATTTCACAAACTGTGTTCCCTGGAACAATGGTAATAACAATTCTGCAAATAATAATAATAATAATAATGGCTCCTAGGTCAAAAACAATTTGGAATATGTTACTTGCTACAAAATCTCTGCATCTCTCTTTTAGAGATTCAAAACACTCACCAGGATATTATACGCTACAAGAAGTCCCGCAGTAAACTTTTTTTCCCCCAGAAACTCATTGCTTGCTAACTGCAGTAAACTTTGTTTACACCAAAATATTGAACCACAAAACTCTTGTTAATGGAACACCTGTTAACAGTGTCCAACACACAATTTTGGAAACGGGATCTAAACCCAATTTATGGAAGAAATTTTGCTGTAAGCGGATTAACAAAGTATTAGTCTCTCCTGAGATGTGTAAATAGCTATAAGAATGGGCCTTTCATTTTAAGAGCTGCTACCCTGGACTTTGCCTTCAAGCTTCAGGCTTCAAGCTAAGTTTAAAAAGGGGATTAGTCTTTTACCTCTCCCTGCAAAACAGAGATGACACAATTTTCAATCCATAACATAGGGGATGGGAAAATTATTGAAAGTTTATTTCTCTAAATTACACTAATATCTTAGCAATTAAGTGATCTGACAAAGCATCCCATCATTTCTACACACAAATAAATTTATGCAGTAAGTCCCCACAAAAACAGTGGCAGTCCTAAGCTGAAGATACAAAGTATTTTAAAGAAACGTAAACATTTTCTTATCTTAAAGTACTGTTAAAAGAAAGTTCCCTCAATTAAGGGAAAAACATTGTCCTCCACCCTGCCCCACCCGCCTACAGCTCAGAGGGCTTCCTAGTCACGTATCTTCTCCCTTTCTTTGAAGTGTGGCAAGAAGCAAATAAGAGTTTAGTAATAAGCACAGTGAAGTCAAAGTTTCTAAAGGAGAAAGAAAGGAAATTCTACACTGATGCTATTTAAGTATGTCAAGTCTCAACGATAACAGTTATTGGATGACTGCTAAACGTAACTACTGTACTGGGAGTAGAAAAACCAAGTAACTCAAATACTGGCAATTAATTTTCGTATAGCCTCTGGGATGTTTTTCACATGTAACATGTGATCTCAAAAAAATACTACCTACTCTAAAATACTGCATCTGTGTCCAACAGTCCCTTAGAGTAAATATCACTGGATGTAAACAAACAAGGGCCTTTGGCACCTTGGCTGCCAACAAACGAAGGCAGCAGCTTAATTTATTACACTACACAGAATAATAGCTAGCTGACATTTCACAAGAACTTCCGACAGACCCTATCATGTTCTTTTAAAGAGTATCTCGTTTCTCAGTACTCTGTTCTTCCCAAATTCATATTGGCACTTGTGCCTAAAATCTAAATGTACATACTTTTTGGAAAAGATTTTTGGGAATCAAGCATAATTTTTTGTTTTTTTGTTTTTTTTTGAAGATGGAGTCTCGCTCTGTCACCCAGGCTGGAGTGCAGTGGCGTGATCTCGGCTCACTGCAACCTCCGCCTCCCGGGTTCACGCCGTTCTCCTGCCTCAGCCTCCTGAGTAGCTGGGACTATAGGCGCCCGCCACCATGCCTGGCTAATTTTTTGTATTTCTTTTAGTAGAGATGGGGTTTCACCCTGTTAGCCAGGATGGTTTCGATCTCCCGACCTCGTGATCTGCCCGCCTCAGCCCCTCAAAGTGCTGGGATTACAGGCATGAGCCACGGCGTCCAACCCCATAATTTTTAGCAGGGGGGAAAAAGGCTGTATAATAAAGTGTCCTGCAAACAACAAATACCCAATCCTTCTAAAATATCAAATATTTCAAAAATATAGTTGAGTTCTATTATGTATGGGGAATTGAATCTATATAGTCCTTAGGATAAAGAATAATACCCGGCCCCTGCATAAGGCATTTATGTTCGTGATGAACAAAAAGATTATTCAGTATGAAGTTACCAACAAAGCAAGGCTAAGAGATAAATACACATAGGATATGCATTTATATACAGATGCAGATTTTAAAGTCAAGCTCCAGGGTATAGGGGATCCTGCATAAGAGAAGCAAGCAAGAAGATCAGGAAAGGCAGGTAAGGCCAGGTACAAAGAGACTGGAATGACATCTGGGTAGCTTTTCACCAAAGATAGCCACAATCAACTCCTTCCCCTCTCTGTGTGCTAGCCATTCCCTCATTGAGAAGTGTATCCTATTCCTCCATCCTCTCGAATCTGAGTTGGCCTATGATTCATTGGCCAATAGAACACAGCCAAGTGACAATGAGTAACTTCTGAGGTCACGAGAAGCCTGGTAGCTTCCTCCTAGACTTCTCGAAATCCTCGCTCTGGGGTAAACCCGCAAGAATGTCAGAAGTCTGATTACCTGGCTACTGCCGAACTATCAGGGAGCCCAAGTCATCCAGAAAATGCAGGAAGAGAAATGCAAGAGATAACCAACCAGTACAAGTGCCAAACAAATGTGTACATGAAGAAGCCTCTGATGACCCCACCCTAGCCCATCTTGCATGATAAAGCCCAAGAAAGAATTTGATTGTGATCCTCCAGAATCAGAAAAGAAAACTGGGATTTTTAGCCCCTAAGTTTTGGAATGGTATGTTTCATAGCAACAGACAACTCAAACCACCACCTTGTCCTTCAGGATAGGGGTCACACACTGGCAGTGCCTGGGTCAGATCCATCCTGCAGATGGGATTTTTTTTTTTTTTTCTTACTCAGTATTTTGGAAATACTAGCTAACATTTTCTACCAAAACCCACATTTTTCTGAGGCCTGCAATTTCTAGTCATCCACTTCACTCATTTATTACCTGTCAGCTCTCTATTGATTCTTCTGTAAATAAACCTTGTTCTAAGAAAATAATAGGGGGCAAAGGATTAATAATGCACTTATACAATTGCCTAAATATATCCTGTGGGATTATACTATAATAGAAAATAATTCAGAAATGCTATAATTCCAAAGAAATTCAATCTGGAAACATTAAACTATATCCCCATTTTCAATAATAAATAAAAAATTAACAACCAATAATTTATCTTTAAAAAAGACACTATATATATTTACTCCTAATTTCACCTAAAAATATTCTATCAGATGATATACCGTAACTTTGCATTATTTGGACAACGAGAAATGAACGAGCACACACTTAGTAACCTTAGTAAAAACATTAATTATAGAATACGTTGATCAAGTTACATGTTTCTAGCCCACCTATAAATAGCCTGAGTTGCTTTCAACTTTCAGTTGCCAACTTACCTTTTCTTACTCAAACTTCATCTCAATTACTCAACAACAAACTCTTTGAAAGTTTTATTCCTCAAAAGAACCATGCAAGACTTCCTAAATATTATATTTAAAAAGTTGTTTTAGAACCCAATTGAGTTGTACTGCAAGCTCCTTCAAAGCAGGCATTTGTACATTTGTTTTTTTCTAGGCTTATCATTTGTACCTAGCAAAGACCTTCACTCTTGTTTAGTTAAAACATGTATCCATTTTCAAAAAATAATTTAAAACTTAAGATATCCCATGTTTACATGTCTTTAAAGCCTGAGTTACCCAAATCTCTAAGTATGATTTTAATTTTATGCTGTTCAATCAATAATTCCTATTATTTTCCTCAAATATAGATGGTATCTGACAGTCATTAGCATTCAGAAATGAGCCAGATCTCTAGAGCCTAAACTACTAAAATTTCAAAATTCTTGTTAGTGTGAATTGCAAGATTTTTCTACAGAATTATAATTTTATAGAAGCATGGTGTTAAAGTACTTTTTTTTTTTTTTTTTTTTTTGGAGACGGAGGCTTGCTCTTTCACCCAAGCTGGAGTGCAGTAACGCGATCTTGGCTAACTGCAACCTCCGTTTCCTGGGTTCAAGCGATTCTCCTGCCTCAGCCACCCGAGAAGCCCGAGTAGCCCGAGTAGCGCATACCACGTCCAGCTTTTTTTTTTTTTTGAGACGAAGTTCTGCTCTTGTTGCCCAAGCTGGAGTGCAATGGCACAATCTCAGCTTACTGCAACCTCCGCCTAATGGGTTCAAGCAATTCTCCTGCCTCAGCCTCCCGAGTAAATGGGATTACAGGCATGTACCACCACACTAGACTAATTTTTTTTATTTTTAGTAGAGACAGGGTTTCGCCATGTTGGCCAGGCTGGTCTTGAACCACTGACCTCAGATGACGCACCCCGCCTTGGCATCCCAGAGTGCTGGGATTACAGGCATGAGCCACGCACCTGGCCTAATGCCCAGCTAATTTCTGTATTTTTAGTAGAGACGGAGTTTCACCATATTGGCCAGGCTGGTCTTGAACTCCTGACCTTGCAATCCACCAGCCTCGGCCTCCCAAAGTGCTAGGATTTACAGGCAATGAGCCACCACGCCCAGCCAAAGCACTTCTTCTTAACTTTACTAAATTAATTACATTACACAGCTATAATCTGATTCATCTAAAGTCACAAGAATGTATGCCATTTTCCACCTTCCTAAATATTCCCAAATCAATGACAAATGTAGACAAGTACATAATCCCTAACAGAAGACAGGCACATGTTTAGGAGACAAAGAAAGGCATATTTATTGGAGTATACAAAGCTCCTATGTGCCTGGGGAAGGACATTGTACTAAAGTAAGATAAAACTAGAAGCAGGAAAAAATCAGAACTTTTACTTCTCAGATCACGAAAGTCTGGAGAGGCAACAAAGAAACATTGAACAGAAACCCCCAACTTAGTTGAAGATTTTATTTGGGTTGGAAAAGTTTATTTCTAAACCTGTAGTTGGGAACTTTTCCTACAGTAATGGTGCTACAAATAAATGCTGTTTTAAGTTTTCTGGTTAGTAAAAAGAAATTAATCCATAATATGGTAGAATTATAGAATGAATATCTCCATGGAATTTAAATATCATTTTTGCTATTTTTCCCCTATGAAAAATGGCTTCTAAATTTCTAATTGCATACAGCTCTATCCTCCCCTCCAGTTCATCCTTTCGCTAATTATGTCCACACCCACCAAAAAAGTCCCCAGTCTCTTAGAGGTAGAAGCAAAGCAACCTGCTCTTATGAGCCTTTTGTAAGCAGGAACTACAGTGCTGATAAGAACTTGAAATGTAGGTGTAGGGAGAAACTGGAGAACTTACTAAGAGGACATAGTTTCCTAGCCTACAGCCTGGAGCATGTAAGCAAGTTTATTATGTATTCTATAGATGAGGAGAAAAACAGTACAGTTTTCAAATTTTTGTGTTAAATGGGAAGGAGATGGGGCACAGAGCTCAAGAAGAACTAGGTGAAGGGAACACATCCCCCAGATCTGTGCCACAGATATACATTCAGCTGAACTCTGCCCCATGAAACATCACTTCTTGGTTATGAGAACAGCCTAATCAAAAACAGCTGTTTTATATAAAGAAATTTTAAGGGCACAAAAGTATAACAATTATTCTTTTCTCAAACACTTTAGCTATAATGATACATTGGTATTTTTACCTGCAAGTATTCATATAACCTAAAGTCAATTTGCTCTTTGAGGAACATGTGCAAATAACTTTTCCTTGCTCTACACTAGACGATTTTCCATCTTTTTTTTTTTTTTGTTTTGATGTGGTCCCTGGCCTTCACCGGCAGTG
>NW_012116511.1:1519767-1530827 GCF_000951035.1 Colobus angolensis palliatus | reverse complement strand
TGTAATCTCAGCTACTCAGGAGGATGAGGCAGGAGAATCACTTGAACCCAGGAGGCGGAGGTTGCAGTGAGCCGAGATCGTGCCACTGCAGTCCAGCCTGGACGACAGAGCGAGACTCCGTCTTAAAAAAAAGAAAGAAAGAAAAAAAAGCGAAATTAGGAAACAAAGAGATGGGTCAGTTAGCTATGAAATGTAAGATGACTCAGGAGGTAACCAGGCTGGGCATCCATCAGGAGCCAAAAGCTCAAGCTGAAATGATGAGATTAGAAAACCAGCGGTTAGAAAAGGATCGAGAGTCTCCAAGAGAGCAGAAACGCCACGAGTGTCCTCACACGACCAGTTGCTGAGGGAAGAAGAGATGCCTCCTTTTCCTATGACCCAGATCCCTGTAATAAACCTCATTTCCCATAAGGAAACCTCAGTGTTCTTTACAGCCAAAAAGCTTCTACCAAATGCATAGGAAAAGGAGATGAGGTGCCATACTCTTTTCAACACAGAAATTCAGATACTTAGTGGACTTGAGTATGGGAAAAAACCACAGGTAGTAACTGGTCACACAGGTCTCCATGGTTTCTGTTTATTTCTTGCAAAAAAAAGGATAAACCTGGCCAGCTCACAGAAACAAACATGGACGTCAAAAGAATGTGCCTTCAGAAAGATCTAGACATCCCTTCTGCTCCTCCTGCCCTAATCCATGCCCAATACCCTGACCCATCCCCACTCTCCTCAAATAATGAGATGTCTTATTCTGTATCCCTTTTTAATCAAAAGAAAATAAAAAGCCCATTAAATATCAACTAAATAAAACATTTAGAACAAACCATCTTTCTCAAAGCAGTCGTATGAAATGAAAGGGTGGGCACAGGACAGAGGGCACCTAGAGCAGAGTTCAGGAGAGGACTGTTGTCATACCTGGTCTAGCAGCCCCAAACATACGGGGTGGTCCATGCTGTTAACGACTCCCACTGAGACCCACCACCTACGGGCCTCGCCACAGTGACACCACTACGACGATGAGACAGCCTTCTCAGGGCTTTTGGACAGAGCAGAATCAAGAAGAGGTAGCAGGGCTGAGCACAGTGGCTCAGAGCTGTAATCCCAGCACTTTGGGAGGCCTAGGCGGGCGGATCATCTGAGGTCAGGAGTTCGAGACCAGCCAGGCCACTATGGCAAAACCTTGTCTCTAATAAAAATACAAAAATTAGACAGGTGTGGTGGCACATGCCTGTAATCCCAGCTACTCAGGAAGCTGAGGCAGGAGAATCGCTTCAACCCAGGAGACAGAGGTTGCAGTGAGCCAAGATTGCGCCATGCACTCCAGCCTGGCAACAGAGCGAGATTCCATCTCCAAAACAAACAAAAGAAGAAGAAGAAGAGGAAGGAGGAAGAAGAGGAGGCAGGAGAAAGAAGACAGCCACAGGGCATGGACCTTACAGATTCGTGAGCAAGGAGTAGAGAGGGAACTGACCCTGTGGCCAGGGGCAGTCTTCGCCTCTAGGATGCTGGGTTCTCTTTCTAATATGAGACAGATGTTTACAGCCAGCAGGGAATTAAAAAAGAAGAGTGAAACAGATAATTTGTTCTGGCAATAGGTCCAATTATCAAAAGTGATTTAAGCCTAACACCCATGCAGTCCAGTGGCAATCACGTGCATCATTAAATGCATCAATTGTTATGAGTCTTTATTGCTTCAACACTTGTAGAAGTATGATAAATACTGATAGAACTCAAAATATTAGGAAATTCATAAAATATGAGAGCGAGCCCCCCTTAGAAGAGACAAGGGAGCACAGTGCAATTGTACAATGCAGAAGTAATAAATGTGCCGTGGACAACAAGGCAAATGTTCAGCAAGTTTCTCTAGGAGGGGGTGGGTGGGGATGGTTCTGATAATTTCTAAATCCTTATATTTGAAAGGCATAAACTTAATTAAAAGTTCTATGAAGATATTATAACTTTAATAGGCCACAAAAACCACAGGTCTTGTCAATGAGAGGAATCAAAAGGCAAATATCACGTCTGTGAATGAACATAAGACCTCCCCAGCTGGACACTGGATGCAACCTCTAACAATTCAAGAAGAAACTATGGTTAGGGCTTTTAAACTACAGTGAAGAAAATGTCTTTACAAAGGACCCTTATGTCACGAAATTGAAGAATAGATTGATCCGGAAAACAATTATCCCCATGGACAGGTTTAAATCCATTTAGTCACTAAATTCTATGAAATTAGAATGAGGAAATACGCTTTAGAAGCTAAGGTTAGAAAAAATAAAATTTACATATTACATAATTGCATTATAAAAACTCATTACCATTCCTTTTCCCCAACAACAACAACAACAAAATATATATATACACACACACACACCATCAGGTAATATACAAATTCAGAATGCGGAAACTTTTTTAATGGCATACTACATAGGTTTTTAAAATCCTGTGAAGATTCGTGTAAAAACACTGAACTAATCAAGATAGCCAGCCATGTTCCTCTTTTCATGTTTATCTCAAAAAGATGTTTCTCAAAACTGAGCTTCAGGCCAGGCATGATGGCTCACACCTATAATCCTAGCACTTTGGGAGGACGACGCAGGCAGATCACTTGAGGTCAGGAGTTCAAGACCAGCCTGGCCAACATGGTGAAATCCCATCTTCACTAAAAATACAAAAATTAGCCAGGCATGGAAGCAGGCACCTGTAATCCCAGCTACTGGGGAGCCTGAGGCACGAAAATCGCTTGAACCTGGGAGGTGGAGGCTGCAATGT
The DNA here is from genome assembly GCF_000951035.1 of Colobus angolensis palliatus. Lineage (NCBI taxonomy): Eukaryota > Metazoa > Chordata > Mammalia > Primates > Cercopithecidae > Colobus > Colobus angolensis. The sequence goes on along the minus strand of NW_012116511.1, from coordinate 1,528,058 downwards.
GCCAAGATCACCCATTGCACTCCAACCTAGGTGACACAGCGAGACTCAGTATTGGAAACAAACAAACAAACAAACAAAAAACTGAGCTTCATGTCTTGCTCAATTTGCCCCAGCCCCCTTATACCCCTCTGCAAGTCTTCCCTATCTAAATTAATGATCACTTTAACATTACAAGTTTCTTAGGGCAAAAACCTTGCAACAATCTTCAGGTATTCTCATTTGTCCATCTCCTACAGGCTCTAACGTCAAAAGACTCCGCTGCTCACCCCATTAATTACTAAAACAACTGAAACCCTGGCCCAAACCACCACCACCTTAACCTCTTGAGCAGTACCACTGCTTCTACACTCTATAATCAATATAACAGCCACAGGGACCTTTTAAATGTGCTCTCTTCCTCCACTGCTCAAAACCCACTCCCTCAACGGCTTCCCATCTTTCTTTCAGCAAAAACCCAAGTCCTCAAATGTTCTATAAGGTTATCAACTCACACCTTGCTTTCTTCTTCCTCCCTCTTCCTTACCCTGACCCCTGCAGCCATGCAGGGCTCTTTGCTCTCTGGGTATTTGGTTTCAGACTTACTCTATCTAGGCTTAAGGCTTCTACACTCCCTACCCACTACCTGCCTTAAAAGCTCTTCTTCTTCTGATTTTTGCCCCTAGATATTTGGGGCTCACTTGTCACCTGCTCAGGTCTTTTTTCCCTCTAGGCTACCCTCCCTGCACGCAGGTGTTTGTCTGGTTTATTTCCCCCCATTACAACCCCAGTATTTAAACAACTGCCTGATACACAGTAAAAGAGAGCTCTTATATGTGGAATGACTGAATGATTATGCTTGCAGAACCTAGGAATGGGTGAGACATGAACAAGTCAAGAACTGAGATAAGCTTATCAAGATGATAGCCCTCTTAACATTTGGCATGCTGGGCAGTAGTAGTTTTAAGAAGAGGAAGAAAGCATGGAGACAGGAGTGAGTCCAGCTGCCAAAAGAGGATCCACCCACATTCTATCTTGCCATAGAGTCAATATTTGCAGACCTCAATGCCCATCAATACCCCCAAGAAAGGCCTAGTATAGGCAATTATTACCAGTTCAAATCATAAATGGTGCTATGGATCAAGATAATATTTCCAAGGTCTTTCAAACTTCAAAGGCCTAAACTTTTACATTATGGTTCATTCTCAAATACGTCATTTTTTAAGCATATGGATCATGCCCAGGTTTCTTAACACATAACAAAATGATATTCAGAAAAATGCTTCTGAAACAAGGGAGAATATTCCATATCCTGCAAAATTCAATCCTTTCTTTCCTTTTCTTTACCTAGTATTAAAGAAAAAGCAGCTAGCTACAAACCAGACACTCTTCTATGGGCTTGACAGAGTTCATCCCACTCAGCTGTCTTAATGAGGTGAGTAATATTATGAAGTTCAATTTATAGGTAGAGAGATAACTCCTCCAAGGTCACACTGCTAATGAATGAGAGAGTTGGGATGTGACCCCAGACAGGTTGGCCCCAGAGTCCAGGGTTTCTGGGTTTATGTCACCCCTGTGTAGTGCCTCTTGGTTCTGCCTACCCAATACCAGTGGGCAAGTTAGGTCAACAAGACCTTACGTGATGAATGCCATACATTTATTCAGAGAAGGCATAAAAATATCTCACTCATCAGTCCATTTAGGTAGCTAAGGAGTTAAAAGGCCCAATAAAAAAGGTTGATGTTCATATTAAAATATTAGCAAAAAATACACAAAGTAAACAACCATTAAAATGGGAAAGTCAAAGGAGAACAGTAAGAATAGACAAAATGCAATATTCTTTGAAAAAATTCTTTTCTAAAGTAAATATTAAGAAGCCTGCTTGAAAAACAAGTAAACAAAGTCTTATAAATATAGCTACTCATAAAAAAGTGGTTTCCTTTGGAAACATTCAACTGTGTACAAGTCAGCCATAACAACTAATGTTAATATATTTCTTCAAATCCTCATGTTTTGATGAGGAAACATTCAAAAGAAAAACAGAACTCTATAAAGGGAGAGGCTGTAACCAGGAGTGGGAGGAATTCCTTAATCTGACATTCAATGAATGTTTTCTGATAAAGAGGGATAATGGAATGGAGAAAATTTTAGCTAACAAATTACTTCCAAAAATATTAATTCCCTACTATCCCAGCTTTTCAAAAGACCAAATGGTAACAAAAAAGGACTTGGAGCCGGGTGCAGTGGCTCATGCCTGTAGTCTCAGCACTTTGGGAGGACAAGGTGGGCAGATCATCTGAGGTCAGGAGTTCGAGACCAGCCTGGTCAACATGGTGAAACTCCGTCTCTACTAAAAATACAAAAATTAGCCAGGAGTGGTGGCACTTGCCTGTAATCCCAGCAGCTTGGGAGGCTGAAGCAGGAGAATCACTTGAACCTGGGAGACGGAGGTTGCAGTGAGCCCAGATCACGCCACTGCATTCTACCCTGGGTGACACAGTGAGACTCTGTCTCAAAAAAAAAAAAAAGACTTGGTATGGCTAGGCTAAAACTGACACACTTTCAGGCTGGGCAGAGTGACTCATGCCTAAAATCCTAGCACTTTGGGAGGCCAAGGCAGGCAGATCACCTGAAGTCAAGAGTTCGAGATTAGCCTGACCAACATGGAGAAACCCCGACTCTACTTAAAAAAAAAAACACACAAAATTAGCACTCAATACTTTCTTTCCTTTTACCTAGTATTAAAGAAAAAAGCAGCTAGCTACAAACCAGACACTCTTCTATGGGCTCGACAGAGTTCATCCCACTCAGCTGTCTTAATGAGGTGAGTAATATTATGAAGTTCAATTTATAGGTAGAGAGATAACTCCTCCAAGGTCACACTGCTAATGGATGAGAGAGTCGGGATGTGACCCCAGACAAGTTGGCCCCAGAGTCCAGGGTTTCTGGGTTTATGTCACCCCTGTGTAGTGCCTCTTGGTTCTGCCTACCCAATACCAATGGCAAGTTGGGTCAATAAGACCTTACGTGATGAATGCCATACATTTATTCAGAGAAGGCATAAAAATATCTCACTCATCAGTCCATTTAGGTAGCTAAGGAGTTGGGTAGCTACAGGTGCACGCCTGTAGTCCCAGCTACTCTGGAGGCTGAGGCAGGAGAATAGCTTGAACCTGGGAGGCAGAAGTTGCGGTGAGCCGAGATCGCACCATTGTGCTCCAGCCTGGGCAACAACAGCAAAACTCCATCTCAAAAAAAAAAAAAGAAACACTTTTCAATAAATACGCTAAGTCATATGCTAAGTCATATACATACGTATAAACGGCATTATAAAGGCATGAATTCATCTCATGAAACTAAATATTGGATTAAATATTTCAAAGAACATATTATTTACAGACAAAATATTGTGGTAAGAAAAGTTATACTTCCATGCTCTCTCCTATAACTTTTAAATGGGTAGGAGGAAATGCAGAATTTAATTTAGCTTTTATTTTGAGTTTATTTATTATTATTTTTCTTTGAGACAGGGTCTCGCTCCCTCACCCAGGCTGGAGTGCAGTGGCGTGATCTCGGCTCACTGCAATCTCTGCCCCCACAGCCTCAAGTGATCCTCCCACCTCAGCCTCCTGAGCAGCTGGGACCACACGCATGTGCTACCATGCCTAGTTTGTGTGTGTGTTTTTGATTTTTGGTAGAGAATTGGGGGGGGTCTTTTTTTTGCCCAGGTTGGTCTCTAACTCCTGAGCTCAAGCAATCCACCTACCTCAGCTTCCCAACGTGCTGAGACGGCAAGTGTGAGCCATCACACCCAGCCTACTATAGCCTCTTTTTAAGAGTTTTGTTTTGTTTTTACTTTTTGGAGAACTTCTTTAAATAGGCATCGACCATCAACCTTGCACCTTGGAGCAGCTTCCCAGTGCTTAAAACATCACCTGACCAACCCAGCCAAAGCCAAAGTCCAGTTCACCCCCACCCCGAACCACCATCACCATTCTTACGTAGTCACCACTGACCCCATCCCACCTTCAAATCCTCCTTCCTTCTATCCATCCCCTCCCCCATATCAATTACAGTATCTCAATTCTTCCAGGATAAACAGGGCAGTCTCTCAAAACAACAACAAGTTTATCTGATTCGCTACCCCTTCCTTAAGGGTAAAAGCCAGTGAAGACTAGCCCTCCTCCCTCCTTCCTCCTTCCTCCCTGCCCTGAAACCAGGCTCCCATCTTCTCCGGTCAGTATCAGTAACGATCCCTAGAACTAATTCAGTGGTGGGAAGCTGGGTCTGGTATGGGCAGGCTACATGGCAGCCAGCAAAGAAGCCCACCTGGAGCTGTGGCCCTACACAGGGCACCTGCTGTGTGGGCAGCTGCCCACTCTGCCACCTTGGTGCCTCTTGGTTCTGCTTCAGCCTAGGCAGAGAATGGTCTGATCCTCTCTTGTTCTCTCAACCCACTCAAGTATGGGTCACCCACACTGCAAATACAGAATAATGAGTATCCAGAACTGGAGATGCAGCCCCAGACAAAGGCCTAGAACTTCAGACCTTCCAAAAACTTCACTAATCCCTGGGGTTTGAGTCCTATGTGAAAATGAGAGGTTTGGACTCACAGTCCTTAAGGTCCTTTCCATTCTCACAATCAAGATCCAAGATTCTGCTCATATCCTTAGGCCATCCCAGCCTAAAGTCATTGGAGAATGTCCTGTGCTTGTATAATTCTGGCAATTTTGACTGACATGTGGAATCCAAGTAAGTTATGGTTGGGTATGGGGTTGGTGTTGCAGGCTGCTTAATGCTTAACAATTACTAATACATTACAGAAAAATGGATGAAAACACTTCAAGATCTCTTGATTTAATGATTTAACATTAAGTCATTTAAAATGATGGACAATGAAATGGTAACACAGCTAAGGCACAAGCAGCAAATCTTTTTCATCTTTGGAAATGAATTCATTCAATGAAATACATACTGTGGATGCTATGTGAGAAACAGTTCCGGTCAGCTGGGAGTCTAACATCAAGTATTACAGCCATTCCTTTGATTTTTCTCCCTCCCTCATATTTGGGGATTTTAAAACAAATGAAAGGCAGCATTATTTCAGCTTAAGGCACAGGCATAAGTCACATAAGAACAAAGAAGGTTTTATTATCACATTAAGCATTGAGGAGGAAATGTGCTTACTGATAACTAATTTAGTGTTCTAGGCTATTAGGTTAGTATTTGCTTCTTACAATCTTCTAGGCCAATATTTATGATTTATATCTTGATAGAGGTAAAAATGTTCAGCTAGTGAGAAGGTCATTAAGGAGAGAAAAAAAAAAGCTCTTAGGAAACGGAACAAGAACAAAGTACACAGACAGGGAGAAAGGTACCCTTTGTGCCTCAGTGGTCTATAGAACACTTGCCCTCTCTGCCTATAAAGTGATTTAACATTAACCACATTTCACTCCAGCAGCAGAGTGCTATCTCCTGACAAAAACTCCTTTTTGAAAGCCTGGGGGAAAAAAAATCCACATACACAAAAGAATGTGAAACATATTGCCACAGGCCAGTGTCTTGGGCTTTCTGCCTAAGAGATTTGCTTTCAGCAAAGAGAGGGGGGGAAAAAACACTCTAACAACAACAGCTTGTACAGTACAGTGAACAGCCTCCCTGCTTTTTGGCAGACTTTCCCAGCGAACAGTTCCAGTGGCAGTGCCTTCAGCCCATTCAAGAATTCCATTTCATGGGAAAGGAAGTGTTTCAGATACACCTATTTGATCTTTCAGCATGTGCAAATGCACCTGCTAAACACCTAGTCTGACAGCCCATACAGTCCTCTCCCCAGTTCCTTCTTGTCCGTCTTCACCAGTAATCATATGGGTTATTTCACACTTGGACTAGGTGAGATGAAAAGTACATAAAAATCACGCCAAACGTTGCTACTGCTGCTGCATGAGCTTAGGTTCGACGTGCAGATGGAACTCCCTTCTCCCCACGCCAACTTCCCTGTCACTTTTTCCCTGGAGCAGGTAAGAGGGTTTGGTTTTGTTTTCAGCTTCCAAAGGCTTACCTCGAGGTGGCTTCCTCCCCTCCCTTTGCATGGCTGTCCCCTACGGCCTGGTCCTTGCCGCTGGGGTGGTAGGCTGTTAGCACCACTCCCTGGGAACTGGAGAGCCAGTTCATGGTGAGAGAAGGGGCATAATTTCTGCGATCCTGACACAGAGAAGGGGAAAGAAGTTCCTGTCTCGCCTGGCAACTCGCTCATTAGCATTGGCCAGCTCCTCCCCGCAGGCTGGTGATTCGCACGGGGAGGGGCGGGGTCTGTCCAGGGAAGGGCTTCCTGCCTCTCCAATTAGAAGCTGCAACTCACAGCATTGTTTAAACTCTGGGCAATTGCACTCTGGGCGGCTTTGGTTAAAGGAGGCGAAGGGTGGAAGCGACGGGTTGCACCTACCCCCAAGTTAGTCTGACCAGATTAAACTGCCAGAATGTATATTCAACTCAAAACTGTAACTACATGCCATCTTGCTTAGGAAGCCATGAGTTACTACCGAGCCTTTTTTTCCCCCTCTCCAATTCCTCTATCTGATAATTTCTGCTACTTAATGTAACATGAGTTAAAGGCATTTCTTAATCCCTTCATGTTCAGCGTTAAAAACACAGTAAAAAACAACAAACCTGCGGCAAAACTGTGCAATCCAGACGACGAGAAAGGCTTGATCCTTGTGCCCAGTTGAAAATGCCCTCATAAAAATTATTGTGTGTCCTGGAATGTCGTCTTCTTTCACATAAAGCCAATCTCAAATACACATCTTATCAAAATATTTTTCAGTACCAAAAAGGGATAGACATACCAATGCTCTGTTAAGTGTTATTGCTGAGAACAAAAGAAGTCCCTGCCGTTTGCTGAGCACCTACTATATGCCAAGCTCTCATGGACCGGTGTTTCACATGTATTATCTCATTCCATTCAATTCTCTCTCTCTCACACACACACACACCCCCTACAAAATAGGTATCACTATCATCTGTGTTATACATAACACAAGGAAAGTAAGGCTGAGGGACGAGTTAAGTAACTTCACTAAGATAACACGGTTGCTAGTGCCAGAATTCTAGGCTACATTCCTTTTTTTTTTTTTTTTTATCACCAGTATGCTGTTCTTTGTTTTGCAGATTAAGAAACAAGTTCAAAAGTTATCATAAACATAAAAGACAACTCTGTTCTTTCTCTCCATACCCCCTCCAAAAAAACAAAAAATCACATTTTTAGTTTGTTTTTGAATCAGGGTCTCACTCTGTCACCCAGGCTGGAGTACAGCGATGAACATATTTCACTGCAGCCTCAACCTCCCGGGCTCAAGAAATCCTCCAGCCTCAGCCTCCCGAATAGCTAGGACCACACGCATGCACTTCCACGCCCAGCTAATTTTTTTATGCTTTGTGGAGAGGGGGGATCTCACTGTGTTGCCCAGGCTGGTCTTGAACTCCTGGGCTCAAGCAATCCTCTTGATTCAGGCTCTCAAAATATTGAGATTACAGGCATGAGCCACCACGCCCAGCTTCTACTCTCTTTGACATACCCAGTAGTCTGAAGTTTTTTTTAGATTTTTATGATTCATCCAACTATCTAGAATTCCCCGTGAACAAGCTTTCAATTCCATCATTACATAAACTTATTGCTTATACCTTTTCATTGTTTAAAACAGTCATGAAAAATAATTTCTTCCTCCTTACATACTCTAGAAGTATCTGAAATTTATTTTTGAATCCTCTTATAATTTACAAAAGTCCTCCTTAAAAAGAATTTATATCTTCCTCCCTCCCCACTGCACAGCTACTCAGCCTTCCCATTTCCACTTCCACAGGACTTTACTTTCTGTCTCCTTTTTATCCCCATGACCTCAACCACCTCTAGATCCTATAATGCAGTCTTAGCTCCAATCTTACAACAGCCCTTTTAGCGCATCTCCTTGTCGCCTCCTTTAAATTGCTTTGACATTATGATCACATCCTGGCATAGCCCTCATGATCCCTCTCCTTGCTTAAAAACTTTCATTGGCTCCCTACTGCTAAGAGAGCCAGTTCCAGGCATTTGAGCAGATCACTGGGCATTCCTGCTACCTTATTCATACAAGTCTTTCCATCTGCTAGACACAATCTTTTCAGCTCCCACTATCACTCCTTTCTCTTCATCTGACAGCTAACTTAAATTTTATACCTACTGAGCCTTCAGTAAACACTGAATGGAGGAAAAACTGAATGAATTGAAAGTATCCTTTAAAACTCTACTAAATATATATATATCTACTAAATTAATATATATA
>NW_012116511.1:1513867-1519657 GCF_000951035.1 Colobus angolensis palliatus | reverse complement strand
TTTTGAGACAGAGTTTTGCTCTTATTGCCCAGGCTGGAGTGCAATGGCGTGATCTTGGCTCACCACAATCTCCATCTCCCAGGTTCAAGCGATTCTCCTGCCTCAGCCTCCCGAGTAGCTGGGATTACAGGTGCCTCCCACCATGCCGGCTAATTTTGTATTTTTAGTAGACAGTGGGTTTCTCCATGTTGGTCAGGCTGGTCTTGAACTCCGGACCTCAGGTGATCCGCCAACCTCGGCCTCCCAAAGTGCTGGGATTACAGGCGTGAGCCACCGTGCCCAGCCAACTCTACTAAATTTTTATATTAAAATTGGTAATATTAGATAAGTGGTTCCCATGCACATACCAGTACTAACCTATGATGAAATGTTCACCAGTTCAGGGAAAACGAAAACTATAGAGAGAGGGAGGCAAAAATTAAAGTAAATGAGAAAAAAATGTGTTTGTCTTTTTAATGTCTTTACATGGAAAAAACGTTAATACTCAGCTTATCCACCCCCACCCCGTTTTTTATGTAGCTACTCTGAAATGCAAACATATGGGAATCACTATCTTACACAATTACTGATGGCAATCACTACATTATCGTTTGGAAATTCTTTTCTGTTCCCCTCCACCCTTTTTCCTCCCCTTACTTCCCTCTACCTCCCTTTTTATTATCTTCCTTTTTTTCTGTTTCTCCTTTTTCCTTTGCTATGTCTTTAGCCTGTCAATGTCATCCATGCCCATTGACAGACATGGGCTCTGCGCCTCTCACGTGACAGTTTGCGATGAAGATTTTGTCCAGTCATAGCCAAAACAATTATTTAGTTATATTTTTGCCTAATTATGGTCTTTTCACTTGTTTAATAACAAATCACAATGTACAGGTTGAAATGTAATTATTTTACAAGGTCAAAATAATATTTGAGTTTGCAATAACCGGTTTTTAATTTCTGTGCGGCAGAAAACCAAATGTGATACAAATTGATTTACATAGCTTAGTACAGAAAATGTGAATCCTTCTAATTTAGCTCTCAAATGTCTGAAAATCCTCTGAGCTTCTTCTCCTTTCCTCCCAGCAAGCTCTGTTGCTACTGGTCTAAGGGTATTGCCTGTCACAGGCAGAAAACTGGTAGGACTGTGGCCTGGTGTGCATAGCCTCAGATACATGCTCAAGTAGATTAAAAATGCTTTTCAGGATTTTCCTATGTCATCAAGGAAGCAAACCTAAGTACCAGTATGGTCCCTTAAAAAGCTGTTCTTTTTTGGGGGGCTGAGGTAGTGGATCACCCGAGGTCAGGAGTTCAGGACCAGCCTGGCCAATATGGGGAAACCCCGTCTCTACTTAAAAATACAAAAATTAGCCGGGTGGTGTGGTGGTGGGCACCTGTAATCCCAGCTACTCAGGAGGCTGAGACAGGAGAATTGCTTGAACCCAGGAGGCGGAGGTTGCGGTGAGCCGAGATCACACTACTACTGCACTCCAGCCTGGGTGACAGCACAAGACTCCGTCTAAAAAAAAAAAAAAAAGAGAAAAAAAACCTGTTCTTATTTCACACTGTAAACTGTACTAAGGTTTAGCTCACATCCATCCCTTATACCATTATCGCTCTTTTGCAGAGACAAATATTATGAAAAAAAACACACACACTTTTTTACTCCTTTCCGCAACCATTTTAAACACACACTAAGAACCTCATGACCTTGAAGATGTTAATATTCCGAGCTATTGAGTGCGTGCCAAACACTTTCCTGTTATGAAACATCTTACAAAGTAATTAACAACATCAAGACAGTTTAAACATTCATTTCATTCATTCTCTTTAAATGGGGTGTACTAGATGACACAGGAAGGGAAAAGGAAGCGGTAATTTATGTACTCAAGTAGGTTCTTAAAAATAGGGTGAAGATGGTACTGCAGTCTCTGACATTTGACACCCATGTTCAAAAACAATGAAAAAATTTTTCTTCAGTTCAGTGCTAGTGGTAGCAAAGAGTTTATTAGCTGGTTTTTATCTGTTGATTTAGGACCCTATTTAGTAATGTGGAATTGTATTAGAAGAATGTCATGCAATGGAATCAACACATAATTGATCAAATTTTTCCTCAATTGGTCTAGTTCTCTTAAAGAATTAACGAAGGAGAATATGTACACACAATCTCTATATGATGATGAAAATCTTCATAGAGACAAAAGCCATATGAAAATGACCATTCAAATGGTAAAATTAAATCCAATTTTCAATATTATAACAAGAACTTGAATAAATTAATCAACTGTGAAGTTAAACTTTCACGTAGGTGGTAAAGGCTAGATGTATGAAGTAGCACTGACTAATGAAGAGGAAGGGTTCTTAACATCCCTTACCTCATGTTTTATCAGGACCTCGTAGGAATAGTTCTTATCAGCTTACAAAGTTAGCTACCTCTGTGTTAGGGTACTATAACTGAAAAGTATTCCACATACAGAATCTCAAACTATTTCCTTGGGAATTACACTCATTGTTATTAATTCTGCCTCTGGAACAACAAGAAATAACCCTTTTCCCTTTCTCTGGACAGCTCTAAAAATGTCTACATTATTCTCAAAGTTATTTTCTTAACTGCTCCTCCTGGGAGAAAATACTAGCCATGCTTGGGATAATTTGTAACTGCTATTGCCAGAGGTTAATTTAGGCTTTTCGGCAATCATTTAGAAAACATGTTTCTTACAAATAGTTTATTACCAATACATAACAATAGCTAATATTGAGTCCTTACTCTTCGCTAGACATGGTACACATAGTCTATCATTTAATCATCACAACCACCACCAGGGATAGAAACTGGAATTACGCTCACTTTAAAGATGAGGAATTTGAGGTCATCTGGTTCATAGGTGGCAGAACCAGGACATGTAAACCTGGGTTTATGTGACCTTGGAGCCTGCGCTCTGAAGCATTATAAAGGTTATAGCAGTCCTAGAGTTGATATCATTTTATTTCTGAAAAGAATCATAAGAATAACAAAGTGAAATAATCTACAGCAAACCTAAGGTTCTTAATCAAAAGGAATATTGATATAAATGCAATGCTATGGAGATTTACACTCAATTCTTTTCTGGTACTTTGAAACTTGTTTTTTATGTCAAATTATTGGGGTAGTGTGGCATAATATATATACTAGTCTAAAAGGTCATCATCATTATGCCATCATATCTAAAATTGTTTCCACTGACAGAAGTGAAAAAAAGTACTCTGATCATTATGATTACAAATTTTTTTCTTGAAAAAGCAGATTAGATGTGTGGAACCCAAAGCTTATAGAATTTGTTAGCTATGGAGCCTTAGATGAGGCCTTATGCAAGAGCCAGACTCTGAAGATTCAGTTTCATTTAACTTCATGAGAAATTTGCCCTTCATATCAAAACTAGCCTAAGCTGGAAATTATCCAAGAAAAAGTGCCATGCCCCTAACTTTTCTTTTGGTTTTCTCTTCATTGACAACTAGAATGCAGACATATGTTGCAAACGCTTGCAACTAGAAGTATGAAGATGAAGTATATTGTATACTCTGGAGGCTAATACATACTAGAAAAGTAGAATTTTGTTTATGAATATAAGATTCGATTTTAGAAGTCTACAATAAAAGTCTACAAAAGTCTATGAATATAAGATTCGATTTTAAAAGTCTACAATTAGATTTTAAAAGTCTACAGAAGTCTACAATTGTCTAAATTTAGACAATTTAAAAGTCTAAAAAATAAATAATTTTAAAAAGTCTACAAAAACAAATACAATATTGAATCAAATATCAATATTTGATTTGCCAAAAACAAAAACCCTTGTCCTGCAGTAGATTACAAAGGATGCTTATCCCCTTGTTATGTAAAAGCAGCCACTGTGAGTGGGGAAGAATGGTGAAGCTGCAGATCTAAGGAAAGGGATGAACTGATTCATGACTTGGAGAAAAAGAAAAATGGAAGCCATGTTTCCTTCTTTTTTATTTTTAAACAGAGTCTCACTCTGTTGCCCAGGCTGGAGTGCAGTGGTGCAATCTAGGCTCACTGCAACCTCTGCCTCCTAGGTTCAAGTGATGCTCCTGCCTCAGCCTCCCGAGTAGCTGGGACTACAGGCATGTGCCACCACGCCTGGCTAATTTTGTATTTTTAGTAGAAACAGGGTTTCGTTGTGTTGGCCAGGTTGTTCTCAAACTCCTGACTTCAGGTAATCCAGCTGCCTCAATCTCCCGAAGTGCTGGGATTACAGGCGTGAGCCACTGCGCCCGGCCTTTTTTATTAATGGGGTTATCTACTCTAAAATGAAGGTAGTTCTTCCAATGTGTTAAAGTAGTCCCTGGGGTATTCTTTTTTTTTTTTTTAACCGAAATACTTGATAAAACTGCACAAATGTCATTACATAATAATTTCTATATTCTGAGCCCATTGGGGAATTTTCAGTCCTAGAAATGTCATCAAAAATGGTGAAGCTTTCTGCTTCCTTTCTTGAAGGTAGAGGGGAAGAAATGGTGAAGCAAAGTTTTTCTGGAAAACAGGAATCCCAGTACCCTACTTAGAAATGAAGCATCTTAAATGTTCACTAGTGTACTTGCTTTTCTAGTGAAGAGATTAGATTCACATATCATCATGGATCATTGCCCTCTACAAGTGCACGAATTAGTATCAAGAACAACTATTTTAGGGCCATGTAAGTTATCAATATCATCAGAACTGGGCCTTAATTACTAACATCTTCAAATTGGGTATTAAGAAACAATAGAAAAATGTTACTATTCTCTTTTATGACAAAGCTTCATTAGTTTTCTAGAGTATGTCTAGATATATGTGACTATTTCACAGAAAAGGTTTAGTTTTAAAGAGAAAAGGAAAATACACCCTCAAGATAACTTCAAAGAGGAATTTAATGGGCATGGGAGGTAGCTTATTTAATAGTAATTTTTTCTGGTCAATTTCATTGTTAAAGACTCAGAACATGCAGAGTTGTTTTACACGAGCAGCCACTGTGTCAGCAGAGATTGGAAACAAATACTAGCCAAGATTTTTTTAATGCCAGAATTGAATGCTGGCACAGAAAGGGACAACTTCTTAATGTCTCTGCAAGCAAAAATCTCCAGAAGGTGAATATAACTTTTTTCCAAATTTGCTTTTACTCAAACAGGAGAGTAACAATTCTTGGCCTCCTGACATGACTTCAACTCAGGGCCTTGGGAAGATTCTAGATGAGTCAGCCTTGATCTGCGTCTAGCAGAGCAAGTTACATGAATTCCTTTTTTTTGACACAGGATCTCACTCTTGTCACCAAGCTGGAGTACAGTGGCACAATAACAGCTGATTGTAACCTTGAACTCCTGGGTTCAAGTGATCTTCCCACTTTGGCCTCCTGAATAGCTGGCACTGCAGACATGTGCCACCACGCCCATCTAATTTTTATTTTTTTAAAGACAGGGTCTCGCCCGTTACTCAGGCTGGTCTTGAACTCCTGGGCTTAAGTGATTCTCTTGCCTCAGCCTCCCTGAGTAGCTAGGATTTCAGGCAGAAACAACCATATCCAGCAGGTTATATGAATTCTAATTTCCTCTGCTACTACAGACCTCTAGGAACCAAGGTTTTCAGGAATTATTGTTAGCAAAATGAAAGTAAAATAAATTACATATTAAAAAATATATAGCCAGGTGTAGTGGCTCACTCTTGTAATCCCAGCACTTTGGGAGGCCAAGGCAGGAGGAATGTTTTGAGCTGAGGAGTTTGAGACCAGCCTGGACAACATAGCAAGACTTTGTCTCATTTTTTGCAGAGACAAGGTCTTGCTA
>NW_012116511.1:1503180-1513134 GCF_000951035.1 Colobus angolensis palliatus | reverse complement strand
TCTCAAAAAATAAAACTAAATAAATACATGTAGGGGTGTGTGTGTGTATATATATGTATATATTCACACACACATTATTTTGTGGAAAAATAGAATTTTATTAAAATTTATTTGGGGAAGAATTTACCTTGTTTCTTATATGACCATTATGACCATTGGGGATTTTTGTTTTCCGGAAATAATCATTTTTTGCAAATAAACGAGCTATAGGTAAACACATTTTGTACTGTATCCCCTCAATTTTAAGAAACAGATTTTTAACATATTCAAAATTAGTATATACTGTAAAATCATTCAGATTATTTGATATGGTGGCAAGACTTATTTCCCAAAAATCAATTAACTTGACTCATCTTACAATTAATAGAATGCTAAAATGAAGAAATAATGTACTCTGTCTCTGCCAAATTTTGGTATGCCTTACTTACCTACCTCATTGAGTATAAAGTATTTGCTTCATTGGTTATATATTCTTTATGCAAAAATAAATTTCTAGTAAAATAAGTAAATCGCATCCAAAATTTTGAGTATCATTCATTATATGTTTTTTCGGAGCCAAGATCCGTAAGTTTCAACTGATTTCGTGCCTTCAGAAAAGACTGAGAATCACTGTGTTGATATTACTGTAAAGGATTTTCACCCAAATGCCCCATACCTTACTCTAATTGAGAAAGATCTCTTTATATAATATCCTAGCACCAAAATGGTTTGTGCTCCTGAAACATGCTCCGTAAATAGCTGGAAAGGTTATTTTCCCTCATTCTATTTAATAATTTGGCTAGCTGGTTTGTTACAAAGGCTCAAAGAACACAGCTATAATCATAAGGACCTTGGTCTTCTGAAATTTTAAAACAGAGAGAGTTTAAAGTATGGGGCTGAGGTTGTCCAGAGTTTATATCTAGTCCAAATATCTTTTTTCATAGAAACAGCTGCTAAGGAAACAAACGTTAGGCAACAGCTGGTCAGGCAAATGGTTACAGTGCCAAGACTGTAAGATTTGAGGGCCGGGCGCGGTGGCTCAAGCCTGTAATCCCAGCACTTTGGGAGGCCGAGACAGGCGGATCACGAGGTCAGGTGATCGAGACCATCCTGGCTAACACGGTGAAACCCCGTCTCTACTAAAAAATACAAAAAACTAGCTGGGCGAGGTGGCGGGCGCCTGTAGTCCCAGCTACTCCGGAGGCTGAGGCAGGAGAATGGCGTAAACCCGGGAGGCGGAGCTTGCAGTGAGCTGAGATCCGGCCACTGCACTCCAGCCTGGGCGACAGAGCAAGACTCCGTCTCAAAAAAAAAAAAAAAAAAGATTTGAGGAAAACTCCATATCCTGACACCAAAACGCTTTCTTACACTGTAAACTGCTCCTGTTCAGAGACTGCCTCAACACACAGTCCCGGGCTCTATCAAAATAACTATTATAAGAACTGATGCCAAAGCCTTAAGAATCACTCATAAATAACGTCTTCAAAATTTTTATTCTACCCCACCAACACGCCCCACCAAACAAAACAACAAAAATTCAGAAGATTGTCTACACTTCAAACAGTGAAAAAAATCACATTCCACTACAGAGAGTAAAAAAAATATTATTTTCCACCAATCCATCTTCCCAGTAACTATGTTTCATCTTTGTGTTTTTCTTTAAAAGTCTATAAGATAGTTTTCCTTTTCCAATAAGAAAATTACATTTTTAATACAGATATGTCACATTCCTAAGATTAGTAACAATAAACGTAATAAAATTCTGTCTAGCCATCATCCTTCTAAGCATGTCACCACATTTTATACATACAGAGAATACCTCTCAACACTGCAGATTAGATACATTCATAAAAAAAAAAGAGGTTAAATCATAATTGGCATGATAGTGAAGAAAAGCAGGAAGAGAGTGCCTTGGTGTGACAAAGGTAGATTATTGAAGTAGTTTTAAAATTTTTTCCAGAAGGTGAATATAACCTTCCAAGTGTTTGAGTTTAAATCATACTCTGTGATGTTCTGGGAAATTTATATCACTATAAATTATCAAGCATTCAAATCAAGGCAGTAGAACCACATTTGGGGTCACAAAAATGAGACATATATCAGAATTCTCCTTACTATGTCTGCCAGGCTCAAAAGTAATGCTTGTCTTAACCTTGCAAAGATCATCAAAATAAAACTCTGGTGGGCAAATGAATACATCAGTTGGAGAAAACAAAGTGAAATAGGCAGAGCCCTTCACAATTTCATTTCTTTCAAGAGAGACTGCCTTTACAGTACTTTATGCAGTCTATTGGGAACATTCATGTATTGGAGGAATATAAAAAGAAATTCAGTAAAGTCACCATCAAACATTTTAAAAAGAGACTTCTTCAAAGGTTTCAGTCCAGAGCAGAAATTCTACCATCTCAGTGTGAACAAGAAACACAAAATGATCCTGTCTGAGACTCCTCAGCTCATCCAAGAGCAGGTACCAGGCACCAGCAATGGTCTTCTCCGGTGTTTTGAGGTAGACAAGTAGACCTGCCTCCAATAAAATAATTCCCTATCAATCTACAGTTCCACCATCAAAGTCACATGTGGGGTTATATTGCAGAGTCACTGATTCACTTCAATCAAATAGTTCTAAGAGGGATAGATGAATCAGATACAACAATCCAGCCTCCAGATGTTTATATTAAGTAAGGATGGACACGTGTGTGTGCCTATTTATGACATCAAGCATTAAATCATAAATGCAAAAATAAGTATACTCCATTGCTAAGTGGACATTTAGTTGTAAATATTTCCAAAATCTATTAAAGTTTCACAATTAAAGTAATGGGCATATGTGATTTTCCCATAAGCTTTCTGTATTAAACACTTATTATAACTAGAGAAAATGCTAGTCAACATACATCAGGTACTAACACACTATATCTTGAATTAGGGTGGGTAGAACAGGGCTTTCCATAAGGAGGGGTGACAAAAGAAGCCAAGGCTGACTGCTGACATTAGGTCAAGGTGTGTTCACAAAGTGTTGTGAAGCACGCAGGATGGGGAAGGGGAGGCAGGATAGGGAGATTCACCATAGAAATAGATAAATTTCTACCACATGTTTAGGGACATCCAGTGCTTTGCAAGTATTTCATCTATATTCCATAGCAGTGGGGAATAATCCGAGGTGACTGAGCGAGATAGCAACATCATCAGATCTACACAAAGAGAAAACACAGTGATGGCTGTGAATAAATAGCCACGGACAGGAGGAAAAGATGGCTAGGAGGTTGCCATGGTGAGCATATCAGTTAGGAGGTTGCATTGATAGGACAGCAGGGGCAGATCCATCTCTGCTTCATCATCTCCCCCAACCCATGCTACACATAGCAGGGCCAATGCAAAGACATAGTGGAGCAATAGAATCTTCAGGACCTCATAGATATGTGGAAGTGGGAATGAAAGAGGGAATCCAAAACTATCCAATGGATTTTACCCTAGATGAATGGAGATGTCTAACAAATGGTCAGAAGACAGACCCTGATAGTCCCCACAATAGGAAAGCCTTGGGCATACAGTTTTGAAGTGCGTGGTAGCAGATGGTAGGTGACGAAACGGTGTTGAAAACTCTCTTTTCATAATTGAGGTTTTAGATCTCTAGGCAGCCTTCCCCAAGAGAACTAGTTGTCCAAAGGATTTTTCTTGTGTCTGCCTTATTGATGAGTGCTGCATTTACCCATTTCTCAGGGATGCTTAATTTCCACACTGGGAGCCCACATAGGTCCTTTAAACTTCAAAACTTTAGGGAAGTTTTTCATCAAGGATACAGGGTTTAAGGGCAGAGTGAAGGAGGGTGGAGAAGAAAGATCAGAGAGGTGAACTTACTAAGCATCTATCAAGTTTTAGACACTCGCTGAGCTCTTTAAGATATTTTTTCTCTCTTAATCCCCCATTTGACAACAGAGGGATGACGATACTTCAAGATGTATCAGTGATGTATCAGTGACTTGGTTGCCCAAGATGGTACAGCCAGCCTTTGGTAGAGGCTGGAAGGAGGCTAGGCTCACTTGGAAGCCCAACTGCAACTTCCAGTAACAGGCACCCATATCGTCTTCATTTAGGTTTGAGGAATTTTTTTTTTTTTTTTTTTTTTTTCTGAGACAGAGTCTCACTCTGTCACCCAGGCTGGAGTGCAGTGGTGCAATCTCAGCTCACTGCAACCTCTGCCTCCCAGGTTCAAGTGATTCTCCAACCTCAGCCTCCTGAGTAGATGGGATTACAGACATGAGCCACCATGCCCAGCTGATTTTTGTATTTTTAGTAGAGACAGGGTTTCTCCATGTTAATCAGGCTGGTCTTGAACTCCTGACCTCGTGATCCGCCCACCTCGGCCTCCCAAAGTGCTAGGATTACAGGCATGAGCCACTATGCCTGGCCTGGATATTTGATATTACTGAAATAAGTTTATTTCTTTGTTACTGGATCCATTTGCAGCCTAAATAAAATGTGATTACTAAATAGAAAAAGAAATTCTAAAGCTAAAAAAATTCATAGTTGAAGATTTTCCAGATAGACCATGAAAATATAAAAGGAATTCCCACAGGAACTTACCAGTGATTCCACCCTGGATGTTTAAGGCCTGAAGGTCTGATACCTACCGTCAGTTGCTCTATCACAGTATAATACTGATAACTTGCTTTGCTTTTGGGTTGACACCGTGGTCTGAGGTTTTAGTATTGATCTTTAATTTTCAATCCATCCTCATAGTTTTGCTCTATCCAAGCAAAAGAATAGTATGAATTGGCCGGGCGCGGTGGCTCAAGCCTGTAATCCCAGCACTTTGGGAGGCCGAGACGGGTGGATCACGAGGTCAGGAGATCGAGACCATCCTGGCTAACACGGTGAAACCCTGTCTCTACTAAAAAATACAAAAAACTAGCCGGCCGAGGTGGCGGGCGCCTGTAGTCCCAGCTACTCGGGAGGCTGAGGCAGGAGAATGGCGTGAACCCGGGAGGTGGAGCTTGCAGTGAGCTGAGATCCGGCCACTGCACTCTAGCCTGGGTGACAGAGCGAGACTCCGTCTCAAAAAAAAAAAAAAAAAAAAATAGTATGAATTGATTTAGGGATCACAGTTTTTTTGAACATTTGGTTTATATGACCTCAAACCAATTTTCTGTGAACAATGAAAGGAGGAAAACATCTGCTCCAAAAAATGCTAAGCCAGGTGAATAATATCCTTCCCC
This sequence comes from Colobus angolensis palliatus, assembly GCF_000951035.1. Classification (NCBI taxonomy): domain Eukaryota; kingdom Metazoa; phylum Chordata; class Mammalia; order Primates; family Cercopithecidae; genus Colobus; species Colobus angolensis. The sequence goes on along the minus strand of NW_012116511.1, from coordinate 1,507,939 downwards.
CCTCTTCCTTTTCCTCTTCTTTAAATAGAGGCCCATCCTTGTTTACAGGATGAGGGCAAGAGGTAAAATCCTTTCCAAAAAGGATGTAGTGTATGACATGGTTTTTAAGTTCTTCTGCAAAACTGCTACATTGGCTGCCCAAGGAGATTTATTCAACATAAGAGTAGCTAAGCTCTCACCTGTATCAGTAGATACCTGTGAGAGGCCTAATGGAACACTGAGGAACACTGGAAAAATCAAAGGCTCTGAGGAGATCTCTCTCTTAACTCACTCATGCCACTAAACTTCTGTTTCTGAATCCATAAAATGGAAATGCCACGTTCTTACCTACCGGGGCTGTTCTAAGGTATAAATAAGTCTGTTGAGCGGGTAGAGAAGAACAGGCTTTCACTGAAATTTATTCATTGCATATCTGCCTAGTGCCAAAACCTAATATGGAATGCTTTATTCCCATCATATAGACAAGAACAGTGCAACTCAAAGTTTAACAGCAGGACAAGCTCTTTGCTCAAATTGCTTAGATTAAAAAAAACAAACAAAACAAAAGCAGAGCTAGGATTCACAATAAAATCTCTTTGATTCAAAAATTCATGCTTTTCCCATTATTCTATTCTGTATATAAAGTACCATATGCATTGTTAAGGTGAGCTTAGTTTTGTTATTATTAGTTTACCAAATCTAAGAAATCAGTCACTTGTTAGACCTACTATTCATTATTTTGTCAACGGCTTATAAAGAAAAAAAAAAATAACACTGCCAATAATATTATGAACCAATTGTAAGGTTACACTCCAATTTCAGAGAAGTTTAAATGTGAATGAAACAAATATACATCTTAGAATCAATGGGAGACAGAAATAGAAAGCCCAAGTAGAACCAATTTTTAAATTTCATAAAAAAGTTACAAACTTGGTTCTTTTAAGGCTTACCAGGTCTTTTAAATCTTTAATAAATGATAGAGATAGAGCCATTTATTCAGTCAATATGTGTGGCATTGTCTCAACCTTCAAGGACAGCAGGCATACCAAAAAATAGCCCTGGATATGACGATAGAAGACTGCAAAGATAAGAGGGTACACAAAGCATGGAGTAGTTAATTCTCCCAGGGACAGAATGAGCTGTCAATTTTTTCAAGGCAAACACAAAAGTCGAGTTAGTTGCAGGTAGTCATTTACCTCCTCATCATCTTTATTACACACAAGTAACTGATGTCAAATGCAAAGCATCCATTTTATTATGAAAGTCCCTACTCTGGATTCATCTGTTTATCCTTTGTCACCTTTAGGAAGGTTTGTCGCCTTTCTGACTGGCACAGAAGTCTTTGTAATGGGCCATGGGTTATCGGAACCTGCCCAGGCCTGGATTCCTCCAGACTTTGCACGTCACCACCTGTACCCGTCACGTTACTTGGCTTGGTTTTTGGGCTCCTGGATAGACTCTGGGATTGTCCCTTGGCTGACCTGCACCTTAGCATTTTCACTGAAACAGTCCTGCTGGGATGAGTTTCTGTGTCTCCTAGGAGTACACGTGAAGGCCCAAACCCTAGAGACCACCTACTCTGCCCTGGATCACTTGGCAATGACTCAGTTTGTATCTTTTGAGAGTTCTGTTTTGCACCAATCAATGAATTTATTTGTAGCCTGACAGACATGTGTTAGAAACACAGTCATTCATTTCTAAATATCAAAGCCACTACTTGTCACATTAATTGATGTAGCAAACTTCAAGTTAATTAATAAAAGAAGAAAATCCCTAACTATCTTTTGATAGTTGCGGATTGTCTCTTAACTCTCTATTTCCTGGATTAATGTGAGGGTTGCCGAATTGGCTCTAAAATATCACCCATGGCATAAATATTGCCAATTCATTTGTTTCTTGTTCTGTGAGAATATGTTCCTTGCCTACGCAGTTTATTCATTCAGCAAACACTTTTGGCATGTACCTACTAGTGAAAGGCACTGTGATACTGATAGTGATGGTAATATGTTGATGAATAAGATGGAATAATGAACCTGCAAAAAGCTAATGGGCTCAAATTTTTAAATCCTTGAGTTGAAAACAATATGCATTTATTAAAATGTCAATTATATGCCATTCTGTACTATTTTTCATTTCTGTTTTCTGAAACAGTTTCTACTCCATTGCCTCTGTTTGACAAATGAGGAAACTGAAAAATTAGTCAGAAAGATTAAGCAATTTGCCAGAGATAAAGCCAACAGTGCTTAGATTTGAATCCAGGTCTCTTGACGCTAAATCAATCATCTGACCTTTTTACTAAAACATGTTGTTCATGACATCTATTCAAAAAGGGGTATTATGGTATAGTTAGACGTTCCAGGCTCAGGCAGATTTGTGTTGTGCTGGTTGTCATTAATGAAACCTTAGAGAACAACTTAGCAGCTAGAGCTACAGTATTTCAAATGCTAGTCTTTCAACTAAACAAACAAGATACCCTACGTTTTTTTTACATTTGACCAAGGAAATATCATGGATCTATATTATATTCATATAAGTGCTCCATAGATTCATTGGAACTCATTATAATGAATTCCAGGTCCATAACAAAGGATTGTTCCAAAGGTGACCCACTCTTAACTTGAAATAACATTTGGTCCCAATAACTAAATCCTCCTGGACTGGAGTCCACTGAGGAGCAAAGCACTTGCCTGCTTGCTTACTTTCAGAGCACTTCTGTACTCTGTACCACCATAAAGAGGGGTATGAGGCTGTTCTTTTAGGTATTTTTAGTTAAACATGTACTCTTAAAACACATACAATACCCTAACATTTTAAAAAAGTGACAGCCTTCATTTCGCATGGGAAAGAACTGGTTATTAATTTAGATCTCCCTTAGACACTCTAGAAAGGTCCAATTACTGAAGTATGAACAACATTTCAAGGTGTGACAGTCTCACCTATAACATGTTCCCATGGAATGCATCTCACTCTTTATTCTGCTATCATGCTATACTAAAGTTATTTATACTTCCGATAAACCCTTCCCTCTGCTGTGCACACACATACACACATGCACACAGACTCCATAGGACTCTGTTTCCTGAGGACAGGAAGTTCCACCCATTTCCCTACTCTCAATATGTCATCTGGCACACAGTCATTCATTAGCATTTGTTGAGCGAATATGCCGAAGTACCAAAGTAAAAGCCACTGATCTGCCCAAGGACAAGTAAATGCCTCGAGGGCTCTGCATCTCCACAAAGGAGATGGATGGGTCAGTGTCAACCCTGAGAACAGCATAATAGAGAAATAAGGTAGCTGTAAATCCTTGCTAGAATAGTTATCTGGTTGATAAAATAAATGCTGGAAATCTGTGGTAAGAATAAGCTGTTGCACTGAATCACCCATTATTAATTCAATCCTGTATCACCAGTGAAGGAAAAGTAACATCAACTATACATTCTGAAATAGCAAGGAAAAAAATCATTTTCACTCTGTGCTTTTACCTCCCCTCTCTTAAAGAAACCAGAATCACTATCACATTAGCAATGACTGATTTGTCAATAGTCACAACCTGTCTTTATCTTATTGGGCTTCAGAATCCATGATAAAATTATATCAAGAGAAGAATATGAAGTCCTTGATTCTCTGCAGCATAGCATTAAACTACTACTTTAATCACTAATCAACAACCATAATTTAGCCTAATTATAAATTATAAGTATCTAATTTTAGAAGACCTTTGCTTTATAAATCCTAGACACTAGAGACATTATTAACTTAGCTCCTTGAAATTATTCCAGGGCCGGAAACATCCCTTGTACATTCTTGCTGCATGTATCTGGTCTAGAAACAGACCTGTAATCAGGATCTTTTCTTCAGGTTTCTAGGGGTCAGAGCAGCCGTCTATTTGGTATGAGTTGAGCATCTCTGAGAAGGCAATTATATGCCACCCACCCAAATCTCTCTTCTCCTTATACTTGAAATATCCCTTTGGGCCTCAGATTGTATTTTAATTGCTCCCCCAAGGTACTGGTCTCTGGAATTGTGGTAAATTCAAGCCCTTATCAACATAACAAAGACCTGAGTCGAGGAGATCCCTGAAATGGGAAAATAAATCCCAGAAAGGAAGGGACACATTTGCCACAGCATATACGCATGTGCATGGAGAACATAAGCCTTTTGCTTGTAGCTTTGAACTACCACCAATTATGTTTCTGTTGGGTGTTGAACATTTTCAACTAGAACTGGGACAACTAAAGTATTATCTTTGCCAGGTGTAACTACTGGCATAAAAAAAGAAAGGCAAAAACCATTGTGGTCCTTCAAGATGTGATGGCCAGTGACATCGCGCTGAATTTTCTGATTTGTAAAATGAGGGGCTGTGCTGCTCCTGGGGACCCCTGCACACTTTTAAGCTCCCACATCATAGGTCCATGGTATATAACTATGGCGCAAATTTCACTGGCAGTGTGATGGACCTCACTTTGTACACTGGCAGGTCATATAGGTATGATGGTGACAGTCACCAGCTGATTCAAAGAACAGTGTCCCAAAACTCCTGACCTCTGGAGATACTGGACAGTCAAGAGTAGCGAGCAGTGAAACAAATGGGGGAAAAGTGTTTGCTCCCCTGGCCTCCTACTCCCTGAAAGGCCTTCTATAGGAAATTGCAAATCATTAAGAAAGCTACAGGGGGCCAGGCACAGTGGCTCACGCCTGTAATCCCAGCACTTTGGGAGGCCGAGGCGGGCAGATTACGAGGTCAGGAGATGGAGACCATCCTGGCTAACACAGTGAA
>NW_012116511.1:1501390-1502530 GCF_000951035.1 Colobus angolensis palliatus | reverse complement strand
AAAAAAAAAAAAAAAAAGAGAGAGGCAGCCTAGAAGGGACTTGGCTTTGGCTTTGGAAAAAGAAGCCAGTATTAGGAGTTTATCTTTACTGTTTAGAGTTGACTTTATTTCAAAGGATGTCAGCAGCATATATCATGTGACAGTGGGTCAATCATGACCCCTCATCCAAATGCAGTCATCATAGTACCTGGTCTTCCCACTACTTTGCCCACCGTCCATAAAAAGAGGGTTACTCTAGTCCCTGATAGCCTTGCCTTCATACCATCCACCTCCAGCCAGAACTAATAATTAATCCAGGGGTAGCAGTGTGAAAAAGACCAGTGGCTTCAGGAATTTTGGTTTCCAAAACTGCTATGGATACTAATTAGCTCTGTACAAGTTAACTTTTCTCTGTCTCCACACCCTAAGCAAACAATGAAAGGGCTGGTTAGACATATGAGCTCTCAGCTCCCTTCCATCTTTAGTGATTCTTTGATAATAATATAAGTTATCTAAATGGTATCATTTATTATGATTGCTTACTGTGTACCATACACCATACTAAGTGCTTTTCATTTATCATCTATTTTAATCCTTACAGAAAGAGGAAAATGACATTATCCTCACTTTATAGATTAAAAACTGGCCAGGTGCAGTGGCTCACACCTGTAATCCCAACACTTTAGGAGGCCGAGGCAGGCAGATCACGAGGTCAAGAGATTGATCGAGACCATCTTGGTCAACATGATGAAGCCCTGTCTCTACTAAAAATACAAAAATTAGCTAGGCATGGTGGCGCGTGCTTGTAGTCCCTTCTACTTGAAAGGCTGAGGCAGGAGAATCGCTTGAACCCGGGAGGCGGATGTTGCAGTGAGCCGAGATCGCGCCACTGCACTCCAGCCTGGCGACAGAGCAAGACTCCATCTCAAAAAAAAAAAAAAAGAAAAAAGAAAACTACAGGGTAGCAGCTTTAGCAAGTGAAGGTTAGTAACTCTTTTCTCCCTGGAACCTGCACAGTGGTGCTGATTAGTCATTCCTGATAATCACATGATGCTGGACATCACGAAGTACAACAGCTAATTTGTATGATCTTCCCGTTAAGAGAGAGGCAGCCGGCCGGGAGCGGTGGCTCAAGCCTGTAATCCCAGCACTTTGGGAGGC
>NW_012116511.1:1488838-1500933 GCF_000951035.1 Colobus angolensis palliatus | reverse complement strand
AAGAATCAAAAATAGAGTTTACAGAGAGTTCTTCCTTACTTATACTTTTCAGTCAAAAGGTGTTCTTTGTTTAAAAATCACACACAAATTCAGTGAGACAACAAAAAATTCACGTAAAACCAGACCAAATATAAAATAGTATTATTCTAACCATTCTATTTTATCAATTGATGACTTCACTTTTTACTCTGCTTTTTTAGACTGCCAAATCAAGTGAATAGATTCATTATTTTAAACACAGTGTTGCATAAATCTGGATGATTCCTTTGACAAGCCTCTAAGAAGGTGTATGACAATGATACGCAGGTACTGAAATCAAAAGCAGCTTTAGGAAAACTAATCTTCGGTATCTAGGGCCTGGTGTTAAAAATGCCTTCGTCAGGGGTGACTCCACTTCAGTGCCAAATGTCTGTCATTCACCTGTCATTTCCATCAAGTATTAATATGAAAAAAAGGCAATGTTTTCACCTGTTATTATGAGGTGAACTTTTAGCTTTAATTTGATTGCCACCTGCTGGCTAAAAGACAAAACCTTCCTTCCGTAGCGAAAACTGCTTGGTAACTCGGAAGGATAAATGCAAACAAATGAAATTCATATCATTAGCAAAGCCAGCACTCTCTTCTACCAGGTTGTTTTCTAAAAGGAAGGGAACTGATATTTAATGTGTCTATTGTATGTCAGGTGCCACGCTAGGGGCTTCCGATTACTATATTATTACATTTAATCAGCTCCAAACCATGTGACACACCACCATTTTGAAGAAGAAAAAACAAGCAACTGGCTTCACATCACACAAACAAAAAGCAGCAACAATCCAAAACTAGGTCTCACCTAGACAACTTTCCTTCATCACAACATATCCTCATTCCATGATTCCACCCTACCATGAGATGCCCTAATAATCTCATGCTATCCAGAAAATATTGGTGAGCTGAGGCTTAGAAGCAAAGCTATAATTCACTGCAGAGACACAAAGCCTTCCTGATATTTCACAGGGAGGCAGAGACAGGCCAGATAAATACCTCAAAACATTAGCAGGGAGAGCCACCAACAATTAGTCAAAGTAAGGTAGTAGAACGAGAAGACTGAAAGTCATCAATAGAAGCAACTTAAGGGGATGAGAAAAAAAAAATACTTGAATAATTACAAACCTTCAGTCCTTTAGCAAAAACAAACAAACAAAAGAAAATAAGGGGTGTTGGGTATTTTTCTTTGGTTTATTTAGGAAAGACTCACCTGCTCATCCGTCTCCTGGGGGTCCCAGGGTACTGGTGCCATGTAGCACACACAGGCCTAGCGCCTGGCCACCAAGAGCTCAACATCTTGTTGGCCAGGCACAAATAAAAAGGAAGGCTTTCGTACTAGGGGTACTCAGGGCCCCTCTCTCACTCTCATCTACCATCTCCTTTTGTCTTTGAGAGTCTTTACCACTGAAAAAAACAATGGCTAGTGTTTGTGTGGTAACCTTGTGCCAGACACTGTTCTAAGTACTTTAATATATTAACTTAATCTTCACACAATGGTAAGAGATAACTGGTGTCTTTAATCTCTCTTCCATAGATGGGAGGGTAAGCAACTTGCCTGAGATCACACAGATCTCTTAAGTGATGGAACTAGTGTTCAAACCCAGGCACTGAGGCACTTTGTTCCACAATTTATGTCTTTAAAAAATAGTTTATGTGGCCTCTCAGAGAATCATGATCGCCTTGGTTTCGCAGAGGAAGACTAGGAACAGAAAGGTCAAGTGATTTATCATATGTTGTACAGTTAAGAAGCCAACAGGGCCATAAGTGGAACTAATTCTCCAACGATTTGTCAGTCCAGTTATCTATTATTACCATCATGTTGCTTCTGAAAATAAGAATAATGACACAACAAGCAGAAAGAACATACACACCCGCTAAGGACGTTCAGGGTCAGGTTCTTGGGAACAGAACCTGCAGTAGTAATGATGGTGGAATGTGTTTATTCCAGCAAGGCTACTGGAGGTTGGGAGTTACCTCCAGACCCAGCCCATCAGGCTGAGAACCCCTCTTTATCTTGGAGGCCAGCTCCACTCCACAGAGAGGCCTGGCACGAAGAAACAATTCTGTTAGTGAGAAGTGATTAATTAGACATCACAGATAGCCTCTGTACTTGGAGGAAGCATGTGAACTTCCATTTACATAGTTTATCAAATTAGAATGATCATCAACTTCTGGGGCAAATTCAAATGTCAGCTTGATGTTCTAGAGCCAATTGGAAAGAGAAGAGCATTACAATCCACTCCAAACGCCACTATGAAAGTAATACCCACACGAAATCATATCCTCAGATGAAATTTTACCTGGAAGTTTTAGGAGGAATAATTATCATTTAACAATCATTTTCCACTTTGTCTAAGACCATTATAATTGGAGAATATAGTTATAACTAGCATTTACCACCAATCAAAATATTGACACTGAAGGCAGTGTTTAATGAGATAGATCAGGAATTTAACCGGTCCATAATTAAAGACAGAAAAATCACAAACTAATGATCACCAGTGAGTAGACCTAAAGAAATTTGATGAGTGTTGGCCGGGCACGGTGGCTCAAGCCTGTAATCCTAGCACTTTGGGAGGCCGAGATGGGCGGATCACGAGGTCAGGAGATCGAGACCATCCTGGCTAACCCGGTGAAACCCCATCTCTACTAAAAAATAAAATTAGCCGGGCGAGGTGGCGGGTGCCTGTAGTCCCAGCTACTCAGGAGGCTGAGGCAGGAGAATGGCGTAAACCCGGGAGGCGGAGCTTGCAGTGAGCTGAGATCCGGCCACTGCACTCCAGCCTGGGCGACAGAGCAAGACTCCGTCTCAAAAAAAAAAAAAGAAATTTGATGAGTGTTTCCACTTTGATTACATGTGTTCGATTTCGTAGGACACTAAAGCTTGTATGGCACTATACTTTTTAAATTTTTTTTCCACCATATAATGTATATGTGTTTTCCTTTATGACAGCTTTTGGATGAAGGGGAAAAAATGTAAGTAGAGAAAGGAAAAAAGTATGATGGAAAATGTAGGAGATTCCACAGAGAATTTTACAAGAGTTATAATATCCATTGTTCTAAAATACTTTATAATCATTGCCAATAGCTTGAAGATACATATATCATGCTCTGCCCGTGAGCTAAATAAACTGAATTTGTTTTAAGCTTTAGTGTAACATTTCAAGAAAAATATGTATCTAGAGAGGATGATCAGAATGGTATGAAATTCTCAAAATATATATGAGAAAAAGTGGAAAGAAACAGGAATGCTTGTCTTTGAGAAGGAAAAAACCTTCGGAAATAATAGTAGCAAACATTTACTGAATGTGTATTATATACCAGACATGGTGCTATGTAATTTACATGTATTACCTCATTTAATCCTTACAACAACCACAGAAGGTAAGTATTATTGCAATTTACAGATGAAGAACTGAGGGTGAGAAATACTCACTACTCACCCAAGATCATGAGTTGACAAATGGGGAAGGTAAAACCTACCGGCAGGTCTGCCTTATGTAAAAGCCTAGCATCTCATTCAATCTGCTGTGTGGCTGCAATGTAATTACAATTGCCGAGTCTGTATTGTAGAGACCGTGTTGATAGACAGGTTCTGGTACCACTGCTGCCACCACCTGGGAATATGACTTTAGGTAAATTATCATCTCAATGCATTGCTGTCCCCTCATCTACAAAGCAGCAGTTTGGATGATCATTAAGGATTTTTATTACTTAGATTCTATAACTCCAAATATTTGAAAATGTATTGAATGGAGAATGAATGAATTTTGTTGCTCTAGATGGCAGAATCAGAAGAAATGGACTTATACAGAAACTGATTGTCTATAACACATGGATTTTTCTGGCATTTCTATAGAACAAAATGGAAGAGAGAAACATACAGAATAAGAGAATCAATAAAAATATGTCCCAAACTTTTTCAACATTAAATACATTTACATTTTAGCGATATTTTCATGTATTTCCTACTAATGGTATAGTAGAACCAAAAATTTACCCTGAATTCAAATTTTATAAAATAAAATTCTAAAATTATATTCTGTGCACCTTCTAATTATTTTCATATCTATCTTTGAGGCAGTGACTTTCAAAAAAATTAAATTCTGAATATCTTAAATGTTAAAATTATTTTAGTAATTTGAGGCAGTTAAAATGTAATTTAGCAGTGCTAATGAAAAGTGTTTTAAAACGTTTATAATTCACCAAAAAAACATGTTGACATATTTATCAGGACAATTCATTCTCAAATATAATACAAGAAACGTGTACAAAACAGAAATACAGCTCTGTGATTTATCACAATGCAAACTCAAGTAAACACCTCCCCAATTAAGAAATAAGATACTCAGGCCCAGAAACCTTGCATGCCCACTCCACTTCCTTTTCTATGTCTACCTCTACTATCTGAAGTTAACATGGTAACCAACTCTTTGCCTTTTTTTTTTGTACAGTTGCCACCTAAGCACACACCCCTAAAACTGAAGCTCATGTTTTATCTGTTCTTTAAGTTTTCTGTAAATGTAAAGATACAATACGTATTCTTTACTGTCTGGCTTTCTTTTGCTTCTAATTATGCTCATAAGATCCATTCATATTATAATTGGAGTTTATTCATTCTCATTGCTTCATAGTGCTCTATGGATAGAACACAATTTATCTGCTCTACTGCAGAAGTTAGGGCTGTTTGTGGTTTGTTGTTGTTTTATGTTTTGAGACGGAGTTTCACTCTTATTGCCCAGGCTGGAGTGCAATGGTAAGATCTCAGCTCACTGCAACCTCTGCCTCCTGGGTTCAAGCGATTCTCTTGCCTCAGCCTCCTGAGTAGCTGGGATTACAGGTGCCCGCTCCCACACCCAGCTAATTTTTCTATTTTTAGTAGAGACAGGGTTTCACCAAGTTGGCCAGGCTGGTCTCGAACTCCTGACCTCAGGTGATCGACCCACCTTGACCTCCCAAAGTGCTGGGATTACAGGTGTGAGCCACCATGCCCAGCCCTGCAGTTTTTATCTGCACAAATAATGTGCTATGAATAGTCTTGTATGTCTCTTGGCTCACTTATGAACACATTTCTACTGAGTATATACCCAGGAGTTGAACTGCCATGTCATAAGGTCTGCGTATCTGCAACTTTAGCAAATAATGCTAAACAGTTCTCCAAAGGGATTGCACCTATACATTATCTTAGCAGCACAGGAGAGGTCCTGCTGTTCCATACCATTGTCAACCCTTGGCATTGTCAGTCTTTTGAATTTTAGCCAATGCGATAGTTAATACTGAGTGTTAACTTGTTTGGAGAGATATATATATATATATATACATATATATATATATATCCTATTAGTTCTGTTCCTCTAGAGAACCCTAATACAGATTCAACCTGTTGGGTGGAAAAACTTAAAATCACAAATAGAGTTAATTTTATCAGACACTGCATGCATCTATTTAGACAATCAAGTTTTTTTTTTTCATTTGTTCTGTTAATGTGGTAAGTTATGTTTTTTTAATGTTAAACCAATGTTATATTTCTAGATTAAGCCCAATTTGGTTGTTACATATTATTTTTTCATATGCTGCCAGAGTTGGAATGTATTTTATTAGTGACTTTTGCATCTAGCTTCATAAATGAGAGGAATGTATGCTGTGATACGAAGAATAATGCTCTCCCCTCAAAAAATGTCCAGATCCTAATCCTTAGAACCTGTGAATACATTATATTGTACAACAAAGGGAAGTTAAGGTTGCCAGTTAGCTGACCATGAAATCTGGAGTGCCTTAGATTAGCCAAGTGGCCTAAGGTAATCAGAAGAGTCTTGGAAAGTAGAAGGAGGAAGCAGAGGAGGCCAGAACGATACAATATCATAAGGACTAGGCTGCTGTTGGTTTTTTAGATAGAGGAAGAGTTTTCACAGCTAATGAATGCAGGCAGCTTCCAGAAGCTGGAAAGGGCAAGAATTCTCTCCTAGAGCTTCCAGAAAAACATGTAACCCTCCTGACACATTGATTTTAGCCTGGTGAGACTTGCATGGATTTCTAACTTACAGAATTGTAAGATAATACATTCATATTGTTTTAAGTCATAAAATGTGTGATTTGTCATAGCTGTAAGAGAAAATTGTAACGTGCTTAAGTGGCAATTCTACCAAAAAAGTAAGGAATTCTCAATTTCTTGTAATAACCTTCTCAGTGTTGGATATCATGATTATTCTGGTTTCCTTAAAAAATACTGAGCTTTCCTTCTTTTTCTACTATTTGAAAGAGTTTGAAAAACATTCATTTTTTAGTGTTTTGTAGAATTCATCAATGCAGGCATTTGGGCCAAAGGTGTACCTAAGTAAAGGTTTTAATTATGAACTCAACTTATTTAATAGTTACAGGATGACTCCAGCCTTCTATTTTTTCTTATATCAGTTTTGTTAGTTTATATTTACTAGGAATTCGTTAATTTCAACTAAATTTTCAAATATATCAGTATGAAGTTTTCATGATATCCCCTTATCTAATGTCTAAGATTTATAGGGACGTCATGTTGTCTTCTTCGAGATCAGTATTTGTGCCTTCTCTTTTTCTTAATCTTAGTTTCACCAAAAGGTTATTTGTTCTTTTAAAGAATTTGCTTTTAGAATATATGATTGTTCTTTATTATATGTTTTCATGTCATTTCTTTCTTCCCTTATATTTTTAACTAAATTTGCTGGTCTTTTTACTTTCTCCTATCATGTGCATAGCTCACTGATATTTAGACTTTCTTCTAACATATAGTCATACATTTCCTTCTAAACAGGGCTTAGGTTTAGCTAATTCATCTTACAAATATGAATCAATATTATGTGCTGAAAATATCAAAATATTTTATAATTCTGGATTCGATTCAAGGGTTACTGGATGCCAGTTATGTCTTTATTTCCAATCGTGTGGGTTTTCTGAGTCTCCATTTGTTGATTTGTAGCTTATTTGAAATTTGATCTCCAAGATATTCTGCAGGATTTCAATCCTTTAAAGTTTGTTCAGACTTTTTTTGACCTAGTATATAGCCTATTTTAATAAATATTTACACATGCTGAAAAGAAGGTATATGCTCAGTTGTTAAGCTCTATGTGCTCATCAAGTCACATTTGCTAACTGATGTTCAAATCAAACTAATCATGCTGTTCAAATTTTCCACATCTTTGCAGGGTTTATTTTACCTTGCCTATTCTATTAGTGCCTCGGAGTGGTACATTAAAATCCCTCCCTCTGGTTAAAGATTTATTTCTCCTTGTAGTTCCATAAATTTTATGTGGCAGTTATTTCTTATTGCAAATTAATGAACTGACATTCTGGTCTTTACTTCAGCCTTCCATAAGTGTAATTTAGATAGAGTGAGTCAGACTCTGAAGGTATCACGGCCTCTGGATCCCCACAAATGTCTCTGGGTCAAGGATTCTCAAACTTTGTACCCTGAACCCCCTGTGTCAGTCTGGGGAAATTGGTAGACTTCAAGTTTTTAAATGCATAAAATAATCAAGATAACCATTTCAAAGGAGTTAATTTCATCTGTTATCAATACGTTAAAAATAATTGTGATAATGTAACACATGGGTTTCTTTACTGTTACATTCAATAACAAGATCAAATGGTAGTTCTCATGATCTCTATAATTTCAAATTAGTTATAAGCACAGATAGCTTTAAGATATTTGCAACAACTGCTCCGCGATATGAAAATATCTGTGATCTCCATTGGTGACAAAGTAACAGATTCTGCTACTACTACTGTGGTTTATAGCCTACATTCTTTTTTCCTTTTTTTTGAACAGGGTCTCACTCTCTCACCCAGCCTGAAGTGCAGTGACATGATCAACAACTCACTGCAGGCTCCACCTCCTCAGCTTGATCGATCCTCCCACCTCAACCTCCTGAGTAGTGGGAACTATAGGCACATGCCATCAAGGCTGGCTAATTTTTGAATTTTTTGTAAAGACGAGGTTTTGCCATGTTGCCCAGCCTGGTCTTCAACTCCTGGGATAGAGCTATCTACCTGTTTCAGGCTCCCAAAGTGCCAGGAATACAGGCGTGACCCATCATGCCTGGCCTTTACAGCCTATATTCTTAAAGGAATATTCAATTTGAGACAGTGAAAATAAATATGCAATTTTGTTTCTGTCCGTGTTCTTAGGCACCCTCAGTTTTACCTGTTAAGGGATTCATGTTCATGGACCATAGGCTAACAACTTCTGCTTCAGGTTGTCAAATCAGAGATAAACCTTATAAGTTTTGTAAGTTTAGGTTTTAATTCTTTTTTTTTTTTTGCTTTCTGAGACAGGGTCTTGCTCTGTTGCCCAGGCTGATGGACAGAAATATAATCACAGCTCACTGCAGCCTTGACCTCCTGGGCTCAAGGGATCCTCCCACCTCCCGAGTAAAGACAGAGTCCCTGTGTTGCCCAGGCTGGTTTCAAACTCTTGGGCTCAAGTGATCCTCCTGCCTCAGCCTCCCAGAGTGTTGGGATAATAGGCATGAGTCACTGTACTTGGCCAAATCAACCTTTTACAAAATTCTCTAATGGTGTTGTCACCTCTAGTTTGCTAGCTCCTGTTTATTCCATTCTCATTCAATATTTTCTTCCCCCTTCCTCATTCTTGCCATTTATTATTCTTCAGTTTATAATAAAAACAAATTCCTAGTCTTTCTCCTATTTAAGTGTCTTCTTCTACCAACTCTGCTATTTTAGTTAACGATATAATCATTTTCTTAAGGAATAGGATTGTTTCCTTCTCTGAATACAAATAGTAATCTATTCCTCATATATTCCTCTCATTGTGTTTATCATATTGTGTCTTGCATTATATTTGTATACCAGCCATATCAACATTATTAGATAACAAATTTGTTTAGAGATTTACTCAACTATTTCATGAGTATGAATGCAACGGATGTTCCATAAACACTGGTTGAAATTATGTAATTTTTACCTTTTAATTATATTCATCCTTTAGAGATCAATTGAGTGGATAAAAAAATTGACTGACATTTCATTTTTATTGTTTTAATCTCTTTACTTTAGAAAAATCTAAATCTAGATAAAATCTCGATTTATGTTAACTCAATTCTGGAAAGCTGCCAAATGCCCATTTATAGAAAAACTGACAATCTGTGGTATTTTCATGCAATCAGTAATAAAAAAATTAGCTTGATACAAGAAACAATACAGGTGAACCTCAAAAAATCACAATAAGAAACAAAACAGACATACACACTTAAAAGCTAGACACAAAAGCACATATATATATATTTCATTTTAAATGAAGTTCAATAATAGACTAAAATAATCTACAGTGACAGAAATCAGGATAGGGGGCTATGAGAGCAGGACTTGGCTGAAAAGGGCACAGGAGAACTGTCTAGGATGATGGACATGCGCTTTTTCTTGATCTAGCTTGGTGGTTACACAGGTGTATACATTTGTGCTCATTCACTGATGTCTACATTTTACCATAGATGAATTGTGCCTCAATAAAGTTAAACACTAAAGAAAATATACTGGCCAGCCACGGTGGCTTATGCCTATAATCCCAGCACTTTTGGAGGCTGACGCAGAAAGACCACTTGAGCCCAGGCATTACAAGACCAGCCTGGGCAACATAGGGAGACCTTGTCTCTACAAAAATAAAAATAAAAAATGAGCCAAGTGTGGTAACACATGCCTGTGGCCCCAGCCACTTGGGAGGATTGCTTAATCGCAGGAGGTCAGGGTGGCAGTGAGCAGAGATCATGCCACTGTACTCTAGTCTGGGCAACAGAGTGAGACCCTGTCTCAAAAACAGAAAAACAAAAAGATAACATGCTGCAGCACATAGAAGAAAGCCTACTACTGGGCACTATTCTAAGAACTGAAGATATAGCACTAAACAAAACACTGGGATATGAAAGAGAAAAAAATAATGAATAGTATGTTGTGATTGTAAACTTCTTTTGACCAGAGCAAAATATATGCCTAGTAACATAATTTGAATTGCAACCTTTCAGAAGCATTCTTTCATGCTGGTTTCCCATTTTTATTACAGTTTAATGTCTTTATTAATACATTTTCATAATATACAGTTGAGTGTTCGTTGTAAAAATATATATAGAAAATCCAAATAAGCATGAAGAAAATTAATTCTCCATAATCCCACCACAGAGGATATGTTTTTATATTGTCTAAATAAGCTATTTGTTGTACTATTGGACTATGTCCAATAGTAACAAGGGGTTTTAACTATAAATTCCAAGATCCTTTCAACATTGAAAATATTCCATTCTTCGCCTATAATCCCAGCACTCTGGAAGGCCAAGATGGGAGGACTGCTTAAGCTCAGGAGTTTGAGACCAGCCTGGGCAATGTAGTGAGACCCCATCTCTTTTTTAAATTAAAAAAAAATCCATTCTAATTGATTCATCAGTCATTAAAAAACAAACTTAAAACAAGAAACAGCTAGGATATGTTTTATTTACAGCTTTTCACAATAAAGGGAGTATGGATCTATGTGACATTTGTACATTTAGTACATATTTTAATGTGATTGAAACTAAGTCTGAGGAGACTATATGGGCTTAAGAATCCTTGACTTCCATCACTGGATATCATCAGGATTTCTGGAAATGTTTAACACATTAAAAACCTCCATATAGAGAGGATGGGGTGAAAGTTGATCCAGAGTCTTAAGAATAAAATGTTCTAATGGGTCCCCAAGGCTTGCAGCAACACTTCCAATGAGGGTGGAGGGAGTGGTTAATTGTTCTGCCATCAGTGCATTTAGGAACAGTTCATGTCTTTTCTCACCCTAGGAAAATCGGAATACACATAGTAAAATGATGCTGTCAGAAGTCCTACAGTCAGAAAGCAAGCTTGTTTTTCTTGAACAGTCCCTCAAACTTATTTGGCTGTCCGAGCTGCTCTCTCTCCTCCTACTCCCATCTTAAGTGACAACTGGGAACATCTCAAAGGCTACACTTTGGAAACATCGGTGTATCAGGGGCACCCGGTCCATCCTGATGTTCCCAGCTGCTCTCTAGCCTGCCCACCATCTTCTTCACACACACATCAGAGCACCACCACTGCAAACCCACTGCCACTCACCACTGACACCCTGGTGGCTCCAAATGCTACCCCTTGGGACATGCTATTTGCTTAGCATGACTACTCTGCTCCCACTTAGGCCTCCCAACTGGTAAATGCCTTCTCACTCTTCACCAAGTTCTGGTAAAACTTGCTCGTCTCTGCCATAGAGGCTTAGACATTTTACATTCCAGTTTTCTAGGCTCCCATTTTACATGCCAGTTTTTGCCCTTCTAGACATTTCCACAATATATTATAATTGCTTGTCTTCTTGTGTAACACCCTACACACAAGTCTAAAGGTAAGATCCCTAGATAGTAGGTCATTTTCCTTTTTTTACTAAGGTAGACTGTCAGATAAGAGAGCCTTAAATATTGGTTAAATTAATGAATTGATGAATAGTAAATTATGATAAAAGCTCTTTTCAGGGAGGGAAAACAAAATGAAATAGCAGATTAAGGTGCCTGGCTATATTCTTATTTCATCAACTAACATATGGTGTTCAAAGTCTTATTAAGAGTGTATTTCTGAGTAACCTCAGATCTCTCCATTTATTATCCAATCAAAACACATCTGTCAGTGATGGGTTATGCTATAAAAAGATAAAAAAGGCTGGGTGTGGTGGCTCACACCTGCAATCCCAGCACTTTAGTGGACCGAGGCGGGTGGATCACCTGGGGTCAGGAGTTCAAGACCAGCCTGGCCAACATGGTGAAACCCCATCTCTACAAAAATATAAAAATTTGCCAGATGTGGTGGCAGCTCACGCCTGTAATCCCAGCTACTTGGGAGGCTTAGGCAGCAGAATCGCTTGAACCCAGGAGGCAGAGGTTGCAGTGAGCCAAGATCGTGCCACTGCACTCCAGCCTGGGACACAGAGCGAGACTGTGTCTCAAAAAAAAAAAAAAAAAAAAAAAAAAGAAATTTGATGAGTGTTTCCACTTTGATTACATGTGTTCGATTTCGTAGGACACTAAAGCTTGTATGGC
>NW_012116511.1:1439362-1488788 GCF_000951035.1 Colobus angolensis palliatus | reverse complement strand
TGGGACACAGAGCGAGACTGTGTCTCAAAATAATAAAAAAAAAAAAAAAAAGAAAAAATGGACTAAATATCACTGAATATACATTTTAAAATGGGTAAAATTATGTTTTATATTGTATACATTTTACCACAATAAAAAAGCAAATAGAAACAAGAATCATTTTTCTGATTGTTGTGGGAGAGGGAAACATACTTAGCAAACTAATACAACACCTACAATTTTTTAGCCAATTTCTTTGAATAGACAATTTTTAAATGTGTTGAGCTGAAATTGAAAACAAATCTAAGGGTAAAAACAAAGCAAGTGAAAAGAAGTTATGAAAGCATAGATGCATGTTTTTATTATAAAATTAAGCCACAAAGAGCCCTTTAATTAGAGAAAATAGAGACCTATTACTGTAAATGACATCCCCATTAGTACTAAGTAAATTGCAAGGGACAGCTTACAGCTTATGTGTGACTATGAAGTTAACTGGTTTTACAATAAAACACATTCTAATACCATCTAAGAACTGTCTATGAGTAAGATTTTTATGTGGTTCATAAGCTTATTCCAAAAGACATCACAGTAGAGGGGTTCCTAGGGTACTTTGATATCTGAGGGACAAGTTGTAATAACAGATCCTTGAGCCCTTTACTCATAAATGTTCTTCAAAGGGGATAATGTTTCTGCTTTGTTTTAGACTAATCAGCCATGACTTTATAGGCAAACTGCTTCTTTATTTTGGAACTTTAATCAAAAGCTCTAGTCTTTATAATATATACAGAAAAGGCAACTACATTTAAACTCAGTCCATCATTCACATGACTTATACAGATCAAACACACTCTGCTTCTTTTAGTTTTGCCATTCTTAAAAATAAAACACTTCTTAAATTGGTTTAACTAAGATTTTCCAGGTTTCCTTTATACATTATGTAACATGTAACACTGAGAAAAAAAAAAAAAAAAGATCAGTGAAGAAATAGTCAATCATATAAAAAAAAGTGCCAATCCAACCACAGAAATGACACTTCCCTAGAAATAGTCACAACATACCAGATAAACAGCAGTAAGAACTTTCTAAAAACAAATCCCAGAATTTTCTGTTCACCTCTTGTAGTTATTTTTCATAATCAAATGTGGGAAAGATAAGGGAAAAAAGTATTATCCATTGACTCTGATGATCTGGTGGCAAACTACAAGGTTAGTATTTTCTGTCGCCTTTTTCTTGCGATGAGACTAGGAATCCCTGTACTTTTCAATCCCCAGGATCTGCTATAGGCCACATGGAGTTAACGGATTTATTTTTTCCACTACTTCTTGTAGACAGATAATCCAGGATCATAAAATAGAAGAAACCAGTTCATACAGAGTGAGTGCAGCCAAGTGGCCATCAGCTTCTTCCTGTTCCACTTCACTGAGCAATTACTGAACAGACGAGCTGTACAGACACTAAATGAACATCGTCACTACCTCTCACTTGTTTTTTGCTTCTGACCTCTTTAAAGGTTTGGACAAAGCAGGTACATTTTGTAAGGACCTAAATAACTTATGAGAGAGTACAAAGTAAAAGCTATTTATCAATTCTGCATGGCCTGCCATGCCCTTTCACCATCCTAGGGACACAACTTCCCCCCAAATGATTCCAGTATTAAATACCGTTATTTTGTTGGTACTTGATCTACTTCTAAGGCCTAGTGTTTAGACCTTGACATATAGATTTGTCAAAGCTTCCATCCTCCCCATTGCGCAGCTTCTCTGCCTAGTCCCATGATCCCCTCTCTCCATGGAATTCTACGCTTGAATTTCTGACTCATGCCTTCGTGATTTTCTCCGAGTTGACACTTTATCTACTTGGGCTGTGGTCCCAGCCCGTCCCTTACAACTTAGTTAACTTCCCCTATGCTTGACTCCAGAGATGCTGTACTTATTACGATATCAACCAACCTGCCTTCTAGCTGACCAAATTCCAGACACTGGCACCCTGGGCCTGCTACTTCACTGTAATTTGTAGACTGCATACTCGATACAATAAAGAGTATGAAGTTATTATGTTGGTGCAAGAGTAATCGTGGTTTTTCTCATTACATTTGATGGCAAAAACCGCCATTACTTTTGTACCAATCTAATATTTGGCAGTATTGCCCAAGCTGTTTGGGGAGGTGAGAGAAGGGACACATTTGCACAGCCAAAGACTAAGACTTGATAATAAGAACTCTGATCCAAAAAACCAGACATATATTAAGGGAAAAACTACCTCTTGTCAGCATAATGTGAAACATGCAAGAGGTTTAACACGTAATATGTAACACATCAAATAAGTTTACATCAAAATATAAGTGAAGAGAAAGGTATCAAAACATCCTTTAAAGTACATTATATGCAAAGTTCATAAGTAAAGAGTAAGTTTGGCCATTTTCAACAAATCCTTTTTTCTCCATGTAACCACAGATGTAAAAGAATATCTGGATAATATTACAGGAATAATAATGGAGGAGACACAGAAGAGCACGTGTAGTCTCCACCATCCAGGTACAAATAGTGGGAAACAATTATGTACATAATAAAAGTTTTCCCAACCCTCTGTAAAACCCACAGCAGAAGCAGAATGTTCAAAACTTGCAGGCTTCTATCTAGGTTGGGGGAGCTTTTCTCTCGTTACATGTTTACTAAGAATTGGTAAGCTATTAACTAGTTGGATCTACTATTCCAATCAGACACATTTTATATCAAACTGATGAAATGAGTTCAAAAAGAATGGCTTCTATAAAAACAAAGTTGAATGCCACATGAATCCTTTAAAAGGCAGGCTGCCAAGAAAAACTGCTGTTGAATTAGGAGAGAGCTAGATAGCCATAAAAAAGCTAGAGAGAAATTTATAAAAATCTAGAATCCGGCCGGGCACGGTGGCTCACACCTGTAATCCCACCACTCTGGGAGGCCAAGGCGGGCGGATCACCTGAGGTCAGGAGTTTGACACCAGCCTGGTCAACATGGTGAAACCCTATCTCTATTAAAAATACAAAAATTAGCCAGGCGTGGTGGTGCATGCCTATAATCCCAGCTACTCAGGAGGCTGAGGCAGGAGAATTGCTTGAACCCGGGAGGCAGAGGTTGCAGTGAGCCGAGATTGGGTCATCATACTCCAGCCTGGGGACAAGAGTGAGACTTCGTCTCAAAAAAATAAATTCATTAATTTAAAAAAATTTAAAAAAATGAAAATCTAGAATTCTACTGTGAAGATGTTTTAAACTATAGTACTACATGATTTTTATTATTTATAGAACAATAGAACTCAAAATACATTTATGTCCTTATGTTTCCATGTGTTATATGAGCATGGGGAAAGACACGAAGAGGTACCAACACCAAGTTTTAAGTATGGATTTCCTATTTTTGTACTATTGTTTGGAAAATGGTTATGGAGATAAGGTGAGGGGGGGAAAAGACTGCATGTGAGAAAAAAGTTACACAATAAATAACATCATAAAGATAACCGTGAAAGGATGATTATTGAAATATCAGTGGTAGTTATTGTCGAACAATTTTAATTTCATACATTTCACCATTTGTGTATTTTACAATGAACATTATTTTATATAATCATAAGAAAAGGAAGTTGATTTTCATTTTGAAATTTTTTAATATAAAAAGTGTGAGAACAGAGACCATGAGATTAACTTTTGGGGGAAAGTGGGAAATCAATGCGTAGACATTGCAGGAAAATTACTTTTGATTTTTGCTGACAGAGTGCTGACCATTATACCAGAGAGGAAAGACTATAGTGAACAATCTCTATCATTTAATTTTCTAAATCTAAAGTTCCATTCTTCAGGGAATGAAGGGATCAGTTGTTTCAAACCTCATGCTCAGCTTTTAGCAAGACATTTTCTTGTCCGCTTTTACCTGCAGTATTTTAGTAGAAAATTAACATTGTCTGTTTATAACTAGAGTCCATAGACTTATTTATAATTCTAAGTCAACTTGTCTTCTTGTGGATTTTCAATATTTAACTGTGGGCCAGTGCATCATTCAAGCATTGCCTGTTACACGTTATAATTTAATTGAAAGAGCGACGTACTCATTATCCTTTGACTTCCCAACAGATGCGGAGCATCCGATTGGAAGGTGCTTTGTGTTAATTGCAAGGGATAGGGGCCTTTGATATTAAGTTCTAATGATACACTTCCATGTGGGAAAACAATTTCTAAGGAAACCTTGATTCTTTTAAAAGTTGACTTAAAAGGAAAAATGCAACGGGGTACAAATTCTAAAAGAAAAATAACAACTTTGCTACAGCGCAAACTACTAACTCAACAACATCTGGGACCAGCGATAAGAATCCAGCTCCAAGCTGGACACAGTGGCTGATGTCTATAATCCCAGCATTTTGGGAGGCCAAGGAGGGAGGACTGCTTGAGGCCAGGAGTTTGAGACCAACCTGGACAACATAATGAGACCCCATCTCTACCAAAAAAAAAAGGTCTCAAAAAAAAGAATTCAGGTCTACTTACAGTGTCATAACAATTCTTTGGAGTTTTTAGGAAGTGAACATATATGTATTTTTTTAATCCTTTTTAACATTTTTCCCTTTCCAATACATCTCAACCTTTAAACTTCAGTACTACTTAGAAAAATCCACACACCTCAATCTATTCCTTCTTCTCTATGAATTCAATTATTTATTAGACAGGCCAAAATAGCCACTACCATTTAGGTGTATAGTATCTTCTGTACATCAGGTTCTTCACCCTTCAACCCATTAGGTTGGTGCAAAAGTAATTGTAGTTTTTGCCATTACTATGGCAAAATATTAACTCATATATGGGGGAATTCAGGCTCACAGAAATTACCTAACTTGCCTATGTTTCTATACAAATAGGAAGTGATAAAACCGGAATTCAGATACATCTCACCCTGGATTCTGCGTGAGAGCAGGTACAAATAGGAAATGATAAAACCGGAATTCAGATACATCTCACCCTGGATTCTGCATGAGAGCAGGTACAAATAGGAAGTGATAAAACCGGAATTCAGATACATCTCACCCTGGATTCTGCGTGAGAGCAGGTACAATGTGCTCAAGACAGGGACACACAAATGCCTCCACTTTTGCTATTAGCTCAATTGGTCAAAAGCTACCTTAGGAGTAATTTTACAAGATTAGGTTTACTCAAAAAAAAAAAAATATGAAGTGAATTAATCTGTACTAATCTGGAACCACTGAGTATAAAAGTGAAGTCCTAGAAAATAAATACAATTTTAACAGTTTTTTAAAAGATTAGGTTTACTTTAGAGGGATTCCATCACCTTGGTTGTGCTCCAGAACTGTTTGTCTCCATATTTCTCCAGGAAGGTCAAGAGAAAAAACAAAATTATTCTAGAGCTACTGCAGGCTAGCATCAATTTTCTAGGTCCCCTGCAAAACCGCTTCCATTCATCCTGAGTTAAAAGGACCATGACTAGGAAGGAGCCCTCCTGAAGTGGACTTTAGGTTCATACCAGACTATTAGGGAATCTGGCGCGTGAAAACACTCCCGGTGGTAGGAATCCCGGTGTACCTTGGTGCAGCTGCCTTTGGCTGACGCAAGAGTCCTGACAGACTCTGATCCGGCCTGTTTCGCTTCCTAGCTCTTCTCATCCTGTCTTAATAATTCATTTGGTTTTACTTTCACTTACACACAAACACACACACCACACGAGTATATCACTAGGAGTTGTTATTAGTATACTTAATATTAATGTCAAGAGCATGTACTCTGAGCTCACCCAAAAATGCAAATGCTTTTTCTCTGTGAAGAAAATATGGTTAATTCCACAAATTTTTCTTTTTCTCCTAAAAGTAGCAATTAGATTGTTTAGATCCTGTATATGCTGTAATGTACAAAACCAGACCTTTAAATCTCATGTCAAAAGCAGAAGTCAAACACACAAAAATCAACGAATTTGATTAGCAGGATGGCACAGTTTGCAAATTACCTGCTTTCCATTTTTCTTCTCTACATCTAGGTACCGTAAAAAGCGGCAACGTGGCATGGTAGAAGGATTCTGAACTTGACCATCAGGAGCCCTGGAGTCTAGTCCTGGCTCTCCCACTGAACTGTTGTTGTGCTACCACAGGCAAGGGACTTAACTTCTCTGGCCTTAGTTTCTTGATACGGGAAACAGGAAGAAAGATGAACAACCAGCTTCTAAAATGCCTTGCAGTCTGGTCCCCACGTTGCAGACTAGTGATCCCAGCTTTGACAATGCTTCCCTACTTTAAACTTTCACTTGAACTGTGAACTGTCATTATCATTGCCCAGCACCCCCATTAGAAAAATCAATCACTTGGTTACAAGACTGACCAAACATCTGCTCTAATCTTGCAAAAAAGAACTGAAGAAGCAGGAGAAATGAAGCACTACCACCTTCTGTGCGAAATGAAACTTGTGGTTATTTGATGCCGCTGACAAAGGACATTATTACACTATTTGGAATTACAAATGAGGTTAGAGGTAGTGTTAGATATTAAGCAGGTTCTATTTCATGGTGATTAACAAGGATAGAAAACGACATGCTAAATCACATCAGAAATGTCTTTTGGCTGTTTTTCTTAGGTATGCCAGGAAGAACTGGAGTTGCTTTTATTGCTTTTCTTATTCCTGTGCTCCTGAAGGGAGAAGGGAACAGGCAGAAGAATATTAGTCATCTGCAATTAATTACTCACTGAATTTTCTAAGCCATGATCATCTTTCCTTTTGAGCTTTCATCTAAGTATCTTTCAGAACTTCTGAGTATTAATTATAACAACACTGTCTTGAAATAAGTTTTGGCTTTGATTAAAAATTATGTGTCCTACTTTTAATTACTCTCTTCAGGTGTGGAGCCTAAAGAATCCCAGAAGGTTAGAGTTTGGAAAGATGTTGAAAATACATCCGGACCAACCCTCACATTTTACAGTTTTTGAGACTAGAGAGGTTAAGGGACTTGCCCGATTTCACCCACCTAATCAAGAGACAGATTTAGCCTAGAATGAACCACATCCTGTTCTCTAAGGCCTCATTTGAGCTTCTGCCAAAATAACATATTTCATAATAATCTTGTAACCACTCACCTCCTAAGTTACTTCAAAAAAGTAATTTATGGATAACTTCCTTAGACACAAGGCCAGCATGTAGGTGGAAATGCCTGCTGCCATTTAGAGATGATCTGAGGACTTAACATGAAATATATTTCCCTTCCTGAAATTTTCAGTATTTGTGATATAGGCTAAAATTCAGGCAATCAAGGTTAGGTTAATCATCTCTACATGGCAAGTTATTTTGGAGATGAATGAGATCAACTGTGTTCAAATGCAAGAAAGCAGCCCCTAAACCTTAAAAAGTCCACTTTATCTGGCTAGTAACATTAAAACCTGGGTTCAAGCATTATGCTATCTGTGAGGGATAGCAAAAACAGGTGAAATAGCTTCTTTTCTTAATGTCACCTACGGTACCCAAGTTTCTCTAGGGTCACTGAGCAGTGTGGGAAGGACATAAAAGAATGCTTGTGGGTGAGAAAGAAACAGGAGACCACCTAGGGGGTGTTGAAAGAATTTTTTTTTTATTAATCCACAATATGGCAGAGGTCCAGCCTTCAAATGCAACACTTATCTCAAAGGAACACCATGACGTAGTTCAAAGCCTTGAGAATTGGAACAGGCTCCTCCACTTGACGCTCATGAGACCCTGGGCTTATTACTTCACCTCCTTAAGCCTCAGTTTTCTCATCCATAAAGTGGGATAATTGTCCCCCACCACAGAACTGTTAGGAGAATTGAATGAGATAATACCTAAACAATGGTGATGTTAGTCATCAAAAAGTAGTACTCAATAAGTAAACTCAAACTTGCTTCAAGACAATTGGCCCATCTTCAGTCCAAGTGTTGGGCCATTAATGGTTTATGTGATTGTAAAGCACAAAGATACTCATGGAGCATTCTTTTCATGATGCTATTTTTCTTCTCTCCTAAAAAGCTGTTTTAAATATATATATTTGTGTGTATGTAAGAGAGACAGGGTCTCACTCTTTTACCCAGGCTGGAGTACAGTGGCATGACCATGTACTGCAGCCTTGACCTCCCCGGTCTCAAGCGATCCTCCCATCTCAACCTCCTGAGTAGTTGGGACCACAGGTGCATGCCACCATACCTAGCTCATTTCTTAATTTTTTGTAAAGACAGGGTTCTCCCTATGTTGCCCAGGCTGGTCTCGAGCTCCTGGGCTCAAGCAGTCCTCCTGCGTCAGTCTCACAAAGTACTGGGATTACGGGAGTGAGCCACTGAACCTGTCCTAAAATTAATTTTTTGTTTGAAAGAATGAGACTTCAACTGATCCTTCCGACCACCATTATATTTTTTCCCTCTAGAGACATTCAGAAAATCAGGTGAAATTGCATTGACCTGGGTTACATTAGAGCATCTAATCCAAATACTTATGCTTTGTCTCTACTTTGTAATATACTTTTGTTTTCTACCTTTTGTTTGTTGCCTCTCACTCTGCCTCACTAGGCTCTCCTCCTCAAAGGAGGCACAGGTGATAAAAAGTGAAAAAAGTTATGAATAATAGTTGAAAATACAAATAAATTACATTAGAGCCCAAAGTCTGGGCCCTTCATGACCTAAAAAACAAAGACCTCTAGAGAATACATCTGTATGCTTTTTGGTTATGTTTTTTATGCTTTGTATAATGTCACAAGCCTGCATTTCTGAAAACAAATTTTAATCCAAAAAAAGCACAGAAATTAATCTTATAGAGCTCACAAAACTATCCCTTGACTCTATCATCTTTTTTAAATACTCAATTTACTTTATTTTTGCTATGATTAGGGCCAGAATTATTTAGTAGAAATGATGCCAGGAAGTCTGTTTGGTGACTGTTCTGCCAAACAAAGTGTTGGCATTCTGCTCAGACTTTTTAAAGGGCGACTCCAAACGGGAGATAAGGCAGAATTTTACATTGGCAAAACGGAAGGTCAGGTATTCCTTACGTTAGGTATCAGTAGCCTAAAATCAATTATTCACTTCAGAAAATACATTCCATCACAAATTGAAACGAGGGTTTCATGTATCCTACAAATGTCCCCTGTCTCTTTTGTTCTTGCGCGCCATCTAGTGTTATTTAGGGGAATATTTACCTACAATTCTCACGCCCAATTCGGTCTTAGTCTGGAGAGCGATCAAATAGTTCAATACCCTGCCTTCATTTTTCATTGAAAGCCGAGTCACTGCTTTCCGGAGGTGAAACAGATAATTACTGATCATTTTGAAATTAGATTTTATTCTGGGATACTGGGAACAGTCTCCGTTATACCCTGCTGACTCACTTTATTGCTTATAATCATCAATTACCGAGAGTTTCAGCAGCACGGAATTGAGATATACACAGTGCTCATTAAAGAAAATTAAATATTACAGTGACTTCAAAATTAGACAAATAACTGATTTAGTGCAAGGTATATACTTTATTCAGACTCAGAATGAGTTTGTTCAGACTCAATAACACCTACGATAATCACCTATAAAATGGGCATCATTATATATATTACCACCAACATAATCTATCTTCGAGGCTTATTTTGAGGGTTGGGGGAAGAATTTTCAAAGTCCCTAATAGAGTTTATGATCCACAGAAGCAATTAATGACAGCCATTTTTAATACTGAACAAATATTCCTATAAAATGGAGTTCTCAGAAGCCAACACTCCATTGGATCAGCACCCACCAGGACAAATCAGATATGGTCTTGTGCAATTACTAGAGTATTCTGTCTTCCACCAGTTCTTCCCCCATGATGCATGCGGTACAGTGGAATGGGTGACCGCAGTGGCTCTAGTGCTCACAGGTAGAGCTCACCGCTCCTTCACTTACCAGCCAAGTGACCTCACACTTCCCACTTGACTTCTCTTCAGTGCAGTTTCAATATCTGTCAAATAGGGATAATGATAATATCTATGTCACTGATTTTTGTGAGGATTAATATGCTGATATGTGTACCTGGCACCTAGCAAGTGCTATACGATTAAGTTGTTAAGTATTAGCTGAAATTTAAAGCACAACAAAAGTTGTTTACAGACTGGCTGTGGTAGCTCATGTCTACAATCCCAGCACTTTGGGAGGCAGAGGCAGGAGGATCACTTGAGGTCAGGAGTTCAAGACCAGCCTGGGCAACACAGTGAGACTTCATCTTTACAAAAAAAAAAATGCAACATGTAGCCAGGCATGGTATTGCATGCCTGTAGCACTAGCTACCCGAGGGGCTGAGGAGGCTGAGGCAGGAGGATTGCCTGAGTGAGCCCAGAAGTTTGAGTTTACAGTCAGCTATGATCATGCCATTGCATTCCAGCCTAGGCACCAGAGCAAGACCCTCTCTGGAAAAAAAAGAAAAAATTATTTATTTGGTACAAGTACTAATAACACTGTTGTAGAAGTAAGTGATACTTAACAAAACCTAAATTTTCGAGAAAAAGGCTACTACAATACATAGGTTGGTGTTTCTAATATACATTGTTAAAAATGTCACCTTGAAAGATCTTTTAAATAGAAGTATTTTTATTTTAAACAATACTAATTTTCTCTTATTTCTTCTTCTATGCCCCCCTACTGTGCTACATGCTTGTGGTTATTATGTAACTTAATTCCTAGGACCACACTCTGAGGGAGGACAGCGTGACCATTTTCCAGACCGTACAGATGAGGAACTGAAGCCTTGGAGAAATTAAGGAACTTGAAGTTCAGGGCTGGCATGTAGAGGTGAAAAACACAAACAGGCTCCAAATCCAGAAATGTTTATAACTGCTACGTTAAATGCCCTCTCCACTTATAAATGGTTGACGTGGTGTTCCTGTGAATGCTTAAACATAAAATAATCCCTAGCTCCTACAGCAAATAGCTTGACTTCTCCAAGTTTCCATTTTCCTTAGATGCAAAATGAGATTCAGTGGATCAGATGGTCCAAGATGCTGAAAACTCTAGAACTTAAAGCAAATATTTTTACTTCATAAGTCTCATTGGTAAATCTAGGAATTTATTTATTTGAAATTTAAAAATAAATCTATTGTCTTAATTTGGCTTAATTCATTTGGGCTGCCATAAAAATACGTCGTGAATTAAATGTCTTATAAAAAGTAATTTCTCACAGTTCTGGAGACTGGAAAGTCCATAATCAAGGCAGATGCAGCGTCTGGTGAGGGCCCACCTTCTGGATCAGAGACGGTACCCTCTTGCTTTACATTCACATGATAGAAGGACTAGCTAGCTCTCCCTCTTGCTTTACATTCACATGATAGAAGGACTACCTAGCTCTCCCTCTTGCTTTACATTCACATGATAGAAGGACTAGCTAGCTCTCCCTCTTGCTTTACATTCACATGATAGAAGGACTAGCTAGCTCTCCCTCTTGCTTTACATTCACATGATAGAAGGACTAGCTAGCTCACCCTCTTGCTTTACATTCACATGATAGAAGGACTAGCTAGCTCTCTGGGGTCTCTTTTATAGGGGCATGAATCCCAATAATGAGGGCTCTGCCCTTGTGACCTCATCACTTCCCAAAGGTATCACCTCCTAATACCATTTCCTTGGGGGTTAGGATTTCAATATAGGAATGTTTTGGGGGATGCAAACATTCAGACTATAACACAATTGTTCTACTGGATTCTCTAATTCATATTCTAACAATTATAAATCATCTATATCAGTACAAGAAATTGTTAGATTTGATATTATCTAATTCAAAATTTGAAAAGTATAAGGATATTTATCCTTATATAAACAACATCACGGTGTCACAATACGCAATTCATTAAATTTATATTAAAACACACAAAATCAGAAAACTTGTTTAATTTTTTCTTATTCTGTAATATTTAGACACTTGATATTAAAAATACTATGACTTTAATTACTTATTAGCCAGTCCCAATTTGAGTAAATGTAAAAAAAAAGGAGAAATGTACAAGTCAACCTAGGTATTAGCAACACTAAACACCATTGGTATTTTGTTTTGATTTTCCTCAAGTCAGCCAAACACGTATAAGAAATAGGAAAATAATAATATTGGTACAATCTGACATTCTTTAGCATTCAATTATCACACATGCAACAGTTGAAAGGGATGACTTGCTATTATGGTACTGACATAATAGACAGTACTGAATTCAGTCTCAGTCCCCATACATCATCCTATACAGCCAATGCTGCAATGGTCTGGCCAAGAATGTGAATTTGGTAGCGGTCACCAAGATAAGGAAACTTAGCTCTTAACAAATGAGCACATTAGGTTACTAGTGAGACTTAATGTAGAGGGAAGAAGATATCCCCACATCTCTGACCATTCATTTTAAGGTTCATAATCTTTCACACACACTATTTTCATTCTCTTCATAGGACTCATAACTCTGATGTATTTATTCCCTAATTTTTAGTTTATAAATAATAATTGTGTATATCTATTGTGTACTTGTTTCGAAATACATGTGGAATAGCTAAATTGAATATGTACATTACCTCACATATTTTTGTGGTGAGAAAACTTAAAATCTACTCTTAGCAATTTTCAATAACCCAATACATTGTTATTAACTATAGTCACCAAGTTGTACAATAGATCTCTTCAACTTATTCCTCCTATCTAACTGAAATGTTGTGTCCTTTGACCAATATCTATCTCCCCAGTCCAGCCCACCAACTCCTAGGCCCCTGGTAACTACCATTCTACCCTCTACTTACGAATCTGAGCTTTTTAGATTCTTCATAGAAGTAACATCATGCAGTATTTGTCTTTCTGTGCCTGGGTTATTTCACATAACATAGTATCACCTAGGTTCATCCATGTTGTCCCAAATGACAGGATTTCTTCTGCTTTAAGACTGAACGGTATTCCACTGGGTATGTACACACCATATTTTCTTTATCCATTTATTTATTGGTAGACACTAAGGTTTATTCTATTTGTTGGCTATTGTGAATAATGCTGCAATAAACGTGGGAGTAGAGATATCTTTTTGACATACTGATTTCATTTCCTTTGAATATGTCCCTGGTGGTGGGACTGCTGGATAACATAGCTCCATTTTTAATTTTTTGAGGAAACTCCAAACTGTTTTTCATAATGACTGTACTAATTTACACTCCAACCATGATGTGTTTATCAATCGTCTATCAAAATTCAGGTTCCATGACACGAGGAATTAACCTGTCTTAATAACCTGTATGCCTAGTATATAATCTGTATAGCTAGTATGTGACCTAGTAAATAACTTATACACCTAGTACCTAGAATAGTAGTACCTAACACATTCTAGTTGTGCAGAATGTATTTACTGAGTAATGAATGAGATCATGCAAGTGGTTAAAAACAAATACTTTCTCTGTCTGGATAAATTTCATTGCTAATCCTTTGTTGAGAGTTATTGTCTTTTCTGCCTCTCCACCACTAAGACGAATCTCCTCCTACCTCCATTTACAAGTGTATCTGAATTTGAAAACCCTTCTAGACAATGACAGACAATGATTGTTTGGTATCCAGCAACCTAACCTGCTCCTGAGCCTGGCGGATGTTCGCTCTCATGCACACAACCTTCCTTCTGGGCAAGAGGCATTTCAGGGTGGTTCTACCTCTCCTTCTGAAATTTCCTGTCTTCTCAGACTAGATGCTCTCATCTGGCAACATGAACTGTGCACATCTTCATCATGCTTAGAGTTACAAGTTTCCTTATGGATTGAGAGACTTGTGTCTCATAAGCCTCTTCACCTTTCATTAGGAGATACATATAGTGTACACCATGACAGGCGTCAGATGTCCTCCTACCCTGAATCTTTGCTTTCTGAATGAAAACCTGGATGTCATTCGGTACTGTGAGATGGACACGCCCACATCCACAACTTGCTTGAGATGCCACCCTCACCACACCCCTCCAGCCCCTGCAAAAACCTATAGTAGCTCTGACAAGGCCCACATCTAAACTGCACATGGAGGTACCAGGCTTACCATCAGGCTTTTCCACACTACAACACCTCTGATTCTCTCCATTTGGAGGTAGATCTCATTTTGCTAAATCTGTGAGGAGGGCACCAGATGGCAACAGGCTGACACTTTATGCGGTAGTATGGTTTCTAAGACCAACCTCGACCTCATACTTTGGGAGTTTGTGGGCACAAGGTACATGAAGTATCATATCCCTTTGATGGGGCATGAGCAATTAGACAAATGGTAGCCCTGTTGCTATTACACTGGATCACCCTAGACTTGGATTATATACTTCTTAGGCTGGTTATCCCCCCACCATATCCTAAATTTCACTTGAGATCATTTGAAACAGGCCTTTTTCTTGACAACTTTGACAAATCTATATCTAGGCACAGACCTGCAGGCGTTGTAGAGCTCTATGGGAAAAGACTGTCATTCAGGCACAGGCTCAGTAGTACCTAAGGTGCCTTTAAAATACAGATTCCTGAGCTCCAGTCTCAAGAAATTTTGATTCAGGAAGATTCAGGTGGGGCCTGAGAATCTGTATTCTTCAAAAGTTCATTTACTACTGGCACTTCCACCCAACCATCACTCAACTCTCCACCTCATTATGTCTGAAGTATGTTCATGTTAGGAGCTCATTAACCTAA
Source organism: Colobus angolensis palliatus (assembly GCF_000951035.1). Taxonomy (NCBI): domain Eukaryota; kingdom Metazoa; phylum Chordata; class Mammalia; order Primates; family Cercopithecidae; genus Colobus; species Colobus angolensis. Next base: position 1,474,169 of record NW_012116511.1, on the reverse strand, counting down.
ACTGCACATCTATGAGCAATGCAAAAAGCTTCATCTTGCTCTCAGAATAAGGAAGGACCCATTCATTCATTTGTGCATCAGACATCATGCTAAAAATCTATAGGGAAATAAATAATAAAATACAGTTCCTTGGGCAGGACTGACTACATGATTTATGGGGTGCAGTGAAAAATAAAAATGTGAAGCCCCTTGTTCAATAACTTTTTGTTTTTTTAAGAGACAGGGTCTTACTCTGTTGCCCAGGCTGGAGTGCTATGGCATGATCTCAGTTCACTGCAACCTCCGCCTCCTGGGTTCAAGTGATTCTCCCACCTCAACCTCCCAAGTAGCTGGGATTACATGCGTGTACCACCACATCCAGCTAATTTTTGTATTTTTAGTAAAGATGAGGTTCCACCATGTTGGCCAGGCTGGTCTCGAACTCCTGAGCTCAGGTGATCCTCACACTTCGGCCTCCCAAAGTGCTGGGATTACAGATATGAGCAACCGTGCCCAGTGAAATTAAGATGCCATTTCCCCCGTAAAATAGGGCTCAAGAAATATTAAGAATCTCAGGACAGCAACAGCAGAGCATTAAACCAAGCATGGGGCCCATCTGACCTTGGGCAAAGCATGTTTATTTTGAGAATCCACTTATCTAAACTACACTCCTAGGAGCAATAGAAAAGACAAGAAGTACTTCATTTTGCTCTCAGAACAAGATCTCTTAGAACTATGTCCATAATCCTGGCCCAGCCTGTGTATGAAGAAGGAATCTAGAACATTCCCACCTGAGAAATGAAATTCCACTAACAGGCAAAAAGTGATGAGCCAATCAAAAAAAAATTAATGATCATGAAGAAACAGTCTCCATTTCAATCAACTTTTCTAGTTGAACTAGAGTTTGTACTTCTAATGATTATGCTTAAAATAATAACAACGTAATAATAAATTAGCATTCTCCATTACTTCGTAGTTTTCCCAGGTACTATAGTTTTCTAGAATCTATGAAAATAAATCCTTAGAAATAAAATTCTCTCTTTGTTGAGCTGACCAGGAGATATGCAGGTGATATCCATGAAAAGGAAAGAACAACAGGTCTTCATTTCTACTTAACTCACAATAGCTTTGAATATACTTTCTAATCTTAATCATATGCAAAAAAAGCATGAAAAATTTCACTGAAGACAGCCAGGTTCAAACTTGAATTAATCCAAAGGTACTTAATAAATGAGCTCTTTCATACTACAGAACATTATTCTTGTTAAGCCATTTGTCAAATTCATATGCCAACATTTCACATTAGTAATCATCATGATTCTATAATACAGAATTATGTAGTTTAAGAAGTTGATGGCTATTTTGTGGTATGGATTTGGGAATCTATAAACCCAAGTCTTGGTATTTATTCCTATCCTTTTAAGATTAAAGAATTTTAAAAAGAAAGGATGCAGGCTAAAACCATGACAGAAATGCTTGCTCTTCATAAACACACTGCTTAACAGTTTTTTGTATGGATCATGATTGTCGAGGTTACTATATTAGCTGCCAAAGTGCCAAAGGCTTGGTTCTTCTACATTTACTGTTTCATTGTTGTTTTGCCTTATTTGTATTCAGACATACTTGGCTTCAGAACATTATAAATAACAATCAACAGAATTAAAATGAGCACAGCCAGCATACAGTATATTGAAACTGTGGTACGAGTTAACGGGTGCAGCACACCAACATGGCACATGTATACATGTGTAACAAACCTGCACATCGTGAACATGTACCCTAGAACTTAAAGTACAATTAAAAAAAAAAAAAAAACTGTGGTAGAGGGGAAACAAGTTCTCTAAACAAAAGCACACACAGTAATAAGGCTTTATATTGTTTAAAAGGTACCTTACCCAGATGTTAAGGGATGTTTTCTCCTTGCACACAGAATAGGAAGAGCCAGGAAAGATGACCTCCCTAGCGTCACAGCCATTTCTAGACGGCACTTGTACATTTAAGTTTCTTTCTCTGACACCATGTAAGAGTACCAAAATGTGAGCCCTTCACACACGGTCAAAATAAAATCTCACTCGCTTTCAAGGAAAAGTAGAAAAGGGAAGTATCGGGTATAGAATCACAATTTTACACACTGAAAAGAAATGTACAAAAGAATTTTGTTGAATTGAACACTATACTTTTTGGACTATAGTTTTATTGCAGTCCACTGACAAATGTAATATCCATTTGACAAAATTCCAGTTTATAGATTTTCTGAATACTTAATAATATAACAAAATCTATGTTGAGCTGTTGTTTTGAAATTATCAAAACATCTCATATATACCTCAACCAGCAAAGCCTATATGATAGTTCTATACACCATGACAGGTAAGTATTCTTCAGAACCATTCTTTTAAAAATACATTCAAGCCCTGGGACTTCCGAGGTGTTGAGCCTGGGGTAAGGGCCAAGCATGGTCTTAAAATAATTTTAAAACTCTCTGGGTGATTCTGAAACACAGCTAAGGCTCAGAACCACTTCCAGACAAATGGTTCTCAAAGTGTGGTCCCTAGACCAGACACATCTGGGAACATGTTCCAAATGCAACTTTTGCAGCTCCACCCACATATACTAAATTAGAAACTCACTGTGGGGAAGGAGGAGTTTAACAAGCCCTCCATGGGATTCTGGTTCAACTTTGAGAATCGCTGTTTAGAGATAAGTTAGGTCAAAATCGTCTGTCTTGTAATTACTAAAACAAAGCTACCAGGCCTTTCACCAGATTTTCTTTGACAGTTTCTATGCTCATCATACAAATCAACATCCATCTTAGACATTTACTACTCCCTGTAAGGACCTAATAGCTGCTACATTGGAAATGTTTCTACAGGCAATCACTTGTAGGATCTTAGCCTCCAGCTCTTTCTCTGGGTTAGAGCAGAGGTCAGCAAACTTTTTCTGTTAGGGTTAGACAGGAAATGTCTTCAGCTTTTCAGGCCACATGGTCTCTGCCACACACAACTGTCATACACAATATATATGTGAATGGATGTGGCTATGTTCCAATGAAACTTTATTTACAAAAGCAGGTGTCAGGCCAGATTTGGCCCAAGGGCTGTAGTTCTTGGAAACCCCTGAGTTTAAGAAAATGACTATAGACTAGTTGGGAAAGCAAAACAAAACACAACATACCACTTCTAACCCATGAAGGCACACTCTCCCATGAGCACAAAACCTATCCAATCTGGAAGGACAGACTTCCTTCCAGATGAAGGACAGACTATAAGAAAAAGGAGAGAAGGAAAAGTTGTTCATTTATTCACTCATCCACATAGTAAACATTAACTAAGTATAACTAATGTATGGAACCAAATACCAAAGCCCTATCCTCACAGACCCAAGTTTAATAGAAGAAAAAACTAGATTAGACATGAATAAAAAGAAACAAGGCTTTAATATTGACCAAATTGTTCTGAGAGTGTAGGGTTGATTGACAAGGTCTGAAGCAGCCCTGAAACAGGTCACATTAGGCCTGGATCTTCAGGATTGAAGAAGATGATGTCTCTTGGAAAAAAGGGAGAAAAAAAAACATTCCATGGGGAGACAGCAGGTGCAGAGGCACAAAGCTCAGGATTAACACATTCAAGAAACAAAGAGATCAACATAACTGGACCACAGGGACAATGGTAAGAAAGGGGAGACAGACTTGGAACATGGGCAAATTGGGATGTACCTTGTCTGAGAAGTTTGAAGTTTATGTGGATATGCAGTATTGTAAAAGTTGGAAACTCTCATAATCAGAACCTTTAGAAAAAAAAAAAAACTCAATAGATCATCCTGCCTGTAGCATAAATGACTAATTAGGAGAGTATTGGAACTTCCTACAATATTAATTGACTAACTGTAGGTCAACCTAAACAAAAAAATGGAGAGAAGCTCTCTAAAAAAAAGAAAGATATTTGAGAATAGAGTATTGCAACAGGAATACACTGCCATAGTAAGCCATGTTTATGTTCAGGGAGGTAAAGGAAGACAAAGTTTTAAAAAGAAAAAATGAGGAGGATTACATGATTGCTTTGACATAATTATCCTTGGCTACAAAGATCAATAACAAGGATGATGCCAGTCTTAAGATTGAACCAGCACTTGCTGTGCAGATGTCCTTGCAGAAGTATTTTTTATAGAAGGTTTTAATGGCTTTTGTGCAAGCTTGTGACTTCTTTGGTCTTTTGTAACTTTTTTTAAAATCAGGCATATAAGCATGAGAATCTTCCCTTCATAGCCTTCTGCAATGCTTGACAGACCCAGTGAAAGACAGAAGTTTATTGAACCAAAGTAGTGACTGGTAGACTGGATGAGAGGAAAAGTTTTATGAGGCTTTTCTGAACTTGCATAGACATACTTTCCTACTGAATGGAGGAGGAAGAGCTAAAAAAGATTCTCCTTGATCATTTGGGAGACTTTAGAAAAAGGTCAGACTTAACTGAGACAGGAAATACAGCAGGAGGAGCAAGCTTGGATTACAAATATAAACCCTGTTCTTTTATCGGTATGCTGAATTTCAGACATCTGGGGACAGATAAAGAGGTGGTCTTAAATGTTTATTTCATAAAGTAACTTGTATGAAATCACTCTAAAAGCTTGGAAATAGAATGCAAACAGTACTAGTATTTTTAATAATCAAGTCATTACACAGCTATTAAATGGAACGTATTCAAAACCAGAGTAAGAGGTGAAATGAATACATTCTTAGAGAGTTGTAAGGAGACTACTGCAAGATTTCTCCCTTCTATATTTCAAGTAGCCCCTGTCTGGGGGTCTGGAGGAAGCCCACTTCCTCCTTTCCTGATAAGTACTTCTGGAAAGATGAAGACTTATGAGCAAAACAACATAAAGGTTTGGTCCTCTCAGTCTTTGAACCTCTTCTGGTCTACTCCAAGTCACAGTGGTCTTCCCAAGTTCAGCCTCTTCCTAGTTTACCTCTAGTGAAAAGACTCCAATGTGAAGAGAGTACTAATACCCACGTCTCTGCTAAAGCAGGATAGTGAACAAGTACAACTTATACAGAAGGTCAAAGGGGAAAATTCAGCCTTCTTAACTGCAAGAAGTGTAGTGCTAACAATTTAGATTGTGAAAGGGGTTGGTTAATTGAGAAAAATAGACACCACATATTACAGAGCCCCAGCATCTGGTGTGCAGTAAAATATTTAATAAATAAATGAAGTGACTCTGTGGCACATAAACTCACTTTCTCATCCAGTCGTAGAGCGGACATTTTCCAGTTTATTTAAGCCAAATAGATATTTTATCAGAATAAACCAGTTTCTCTGAAAATAACAACACTGGTGTCAAAAAGGGTTCACAGGACAGATACCAAAAATAATACCTGTAAGTTTGGGTGCTAAGACTACAGAATACTTCATTCCTTTTGAAGACAGATCCCTGTATTTTCTAGGTTTTCTATAGGATACCAAAAATATTATAGCAATTAAGTTTGGATCAAGGGATTATGATTTAATTTCTTTGGGGACAAGTCTGTGTATTTTCTAGGTTTTCTACAATGAAAGTACATTATGTTCGTAATTAAAAATAAAACACAATTTACAGAAGGAGGTCTACGTATTGGCTTCCACCTCCACTACTACCTCCGTAGTGCAAGTTACCAATGTCTCCTGTCTACAGCAATGACATCTTTCCTGATCTCCCAGCTTTCCCTCTTGACATTCTCCACATAGCAGCCACAGTGCTCCTTTAAAATGCATTCTCCGGTGGGTTCCACCACACTTTAAAAAAACGCAGTCTCTATAGCCATTGCCTATCTTTTTAAACTTATCTCCTTCCTCCCCATCTCCCCCACACCCTAGTCCCCACCTCATTCCCACCCCCATACACCATTCCTGCCATTACCCCACCACACACATACCCTCCAGTCTGACTACACTACTATATATTCATTGCTAGAGCAAACCAAGCAACCAGAAACATGTCGCCAGACTTCAGCTCCTTTCCAGGTTCAAATCATATGTCATTTCCTTAGAGAGGGCTTCTTCACTCAGTGCCCTACAAGAAGTCACACTCTAAACTTTGTCTGCTCTTCAGAGCACCAAGAAATGCAAATATTCAGATTCCAACTGGACTTTCACATTTGATAAGATGTCTGCCATGGCCCTCACTTAACCTCCATTGCTGAGCTGCTTGTCAGAAACAATATCACAGAGAAACAATATCAGGCTTTGCCTCAAACCTCAGTGTGTCTGTGTCCTCAAATTGTATTCCTAGCAGTGACAATCAAAGTCACTGGCTGCACTAAAAGCTAACTATACCCTTGAAGATGACAAAGAATCCCTGGAATTTGGGGCATGAATATATCAATCCTAGAACTAATTTCATTTTTCTGGCATCTTGCCTAGACTACACATAGTTAATGTTTGAGTATTTCCAGTTCTCTGTAGGTACAATTATCCTTTCATTAAATTGCTAAAACCAAAGCTAGGAATCATTTAAGTAATGGAAAATTCCTTTATTACATCAAAAACAATCAGTGATTAGCACTAGGACTGAAATCTATCATGCTACAAATATAGCTGAATAGCTATTTTTAGACTGTTATAAACTTGATGGAGGGAATAACTGAGAAAGTTCTCTATTTGATGGTGATGATGATGATGATAATGATTATTTAGAGACAGAGTCTTGCTCTGTCATCCAGGCTGGAGTGCAGTGGCAAGATCATAGCTCACTGCAGCTTGGAACTCCTGGGCTCAAGGGATCCTCCCACCTCAGCCTCCTAAGTAGCTAGGACTACAGGCAAGCGCTACCACACTGGGCTAATTTTTAAATTTTTTTGTAGACAGGATCTTACTATCTTGCTCAAGATGGTCTCAAACTCCTAGCCTCAAGCCATTCTCCCAGCTTAGTCTCCCAAGTAGCTGAGTCTACAGGCATGAGCCATCACACCCTGCCCTATAGTTCATTAATATGCTTAGAATCTGTATTTATGTTATTTTGTTATAGTAAGTATAATTTATAGGAAAAAATAATGAATATTTATATTAAGATAAAACATTTCTGATCATGTAGCCCTCTACTGAATGTTCTTGGGATATATTCTGGTCCAGTTTTGAGAATAAACAAGTTATATAGCTGAACTATGTTCAGATCCTAAGCACTAGTTGAGTCCATTTCTAAAATAGTAGTAGGGAAATAAAGAGGCACATAAAAGTTCTTAATGAAGCAAAACGCAGGGAAAACACATTAGAACAGAAGTTCTAGGACCATTTGATTGTCAAAAGGGAATTCATTGTATATCAACTATGTGCTTCACAGACTAACTCCCTCTACGGGAGCTTATGAAATCTCAGTTATTTTCTATCTGATATGGAAAAGACATGGAGGATGGATAGTGGGGTCTGGGACAGATTAGGGACAGAGGATGGGATGTCTCCACCACAATTCTCACCCTTTAAAATGGGAAACATAACTTGCCCTGGAATAGTTTTACTCCTCGTTGTGTCATAGTTGGGTGACAGAGGAAAGAGGGAGAGAAAGGAACAGAACAGTCTCTCTCTCATATTCAAATGCAGAAATCACTGTTTCCTGTTTTCCTTTATGACTGATCATCAAGGCACTACTCTGGGTCACTGCTGAGTGTGGTACTCAGCATTAGAACATATTTCATGTCTAACTAGAATAGGAATGATCATTGCTGGTTACGGACTTACCATCCATCGCAGACAATGAGACCAACACAGACAAGGGAATGGAAGACAGGTTTTCCTCAGTAAAATCTTGGGTCTTTGAGAGCTTCTGAGAAGGGCGCTTCTTACGTTAATTTCACTAAGGGACACCTGGGTGGGACCTGAGCCGCTAGCAGCATGAACAGGCAAAGATCAGAGGTCAAACTATCAATATCAGAAAGCCCGGCTTTTGTCTTCCCATGAGTCCACTGAGAGCTCAGGAAGTGGAGTGCTACTAATCATGCTGGGGTGTTGACACCCAAAAAAGGAAGAAATAGGTTTCGCCAAGCTTCTGGATAAGTAATCAGACTTCAAAGAACTTCATCCCTTTTGTAGAACAAAGTTTGTTGACTGAATGTATGTGGGTTCTAGTCCCTACAGAACCAACTAGAAATAGGAATTTCTAGCGCTATACAAGCTTGACTCCTCACCCTTTCTTACTAGCTGATGTGTCCTCAGGTTTGTCACCTTCTTCTTGCTTTGTTAGAATTTCCTGACTGGTTCCAATCATCTTTAACTGTTTTCAGGGCTGAGACACACTTCCCTTGCCTTATGTACCTGCCTGAATTTCATGTATCAGGCACGCCTTCATAGACCTGTGCAGATCTGCCATGGCAAGCTATGGAAAACAGCAAGCACATCAGTGAAGGCTTGGATTACCAGTCATAAGGCAAATTTTGAACCTATTTTACAGTTTATCTATAACGATAATGTCGCTCATTCATGGCTAAATGGGCCTGCCAGGGTATGCATCACAAATACTAAATTATGTTTAAAAGAAGGCTTTAAAAGCAATCATCTACCCAGAAATTCCAACTTTTTTTCCCAGTGAAGTAGTTACCACTCAACAAGTATTTCCTTGTCTTTTTTCTTCCTCTGCATCACTGTAAGATTTTTATTCTTTTTATTTTGGTTTTGATAAGGAAAAAAAGATCCTTTGATGCCTCAGAGAAAGAATACAGTTATTATTCTAAATGAGTTGTTTTTAATAAGTCTAAATTTAAGCATGAAACAAGTCTAATACCAAACTAGGAAGAAGACATTTTTCTGCCCCATTTGATTACAATTGCTAAATGTTAGACAATACTTGTAGACCTACTATTATCTTATTAACTTGGGATTTACTTGGAAAAGTGCTTTCTCTTAAAACTGCTAGCCAAATTAATGGCAATGGAAATTGTAGCTATGATTACACGACATTTTGGACAGGTTTTCTTTGGTGGCAGAGTTAGATATGTTTATGCAGCTGCTCTTGGTTTCAGTTCCTACAGACTCCTCTCTTTCACTTTTTTTTTTTTATATGAGGAGCCATATGAAGATGTTGACTTCCACAATTTCCATCAAAAATGTTATTTTGCAAACACAAAACTATGTTTTGAAAATGTTTCTTTACTTTTAAACCAATGCCTGATTGGAGAAGCCATCCTTCTCGGCACCCAAAGATGATGAGTGTTAATTTTAAATTTTTGTTTAAATGTGTGTCTCCTATTTATTTCAAGAGTAAACCCTGAACACGTTTGAGGTTGTGTTGTTTTTTCTTAACAAATAACCAGATAATCATAGTGTGACTATTTCCTCTAGTCAGTCTAAGTTCAATGCTGACCAAGGTTGATGTGAATGTCAAGATTAGTTTTTTTCTCTTGGCTATTACTGAAGTCATAATTATCTTGAAAAGGCTATTAATTATATCAGTTTACCTACAAGCATAAAGTACCTTTTCCAAGAATATCCCAGGAATTATTTTTAAAAGGAGAAAAGAAAGTACCCTTAACCTCGTCTTGCAAATGGAGACTTAAATGTTAGGCTCAAGGTAAAATTCTACCAAGTAAATTTTAGAGTCAAGACGGGTTAGTAAGAACACTAATGCTTGTCTTTAACCCCAACCTGAAAAGATTTTTTTCTTAATCACACAAAAAGTCCTCTTCCCCAGTCTTCTTTAAGAACAAACTAATAGAGTGAGGGCAAGGCTAGTTGAAAGACCTTTCTCAGCTGTGTATTTCAAAGCTGATATGCATTGCAAAGAGAAAAGCATGCAAAGATGCTCTCCTTACCGGAGGTGAAAGCATTGTGCCAGCTCTGTCACTACTGTAACCATCTTCCGCAGGTGGAGAGCAGGGAACGCCAGGGTCCCAAGTGATGAAAAGCGATAATTAGAGCTCCTGCAAGAATCTTCCCTAAGCACTTTCTTCCGTGACACACCTACTTTGTGGCATCTACGCGCTCTTCACGGCTAACCACAATCCTGTCATTGCGGCTCATTCATCCAGCAGCTGCTGGAAGGACCGGGCTGAAGCGTGGGCACGAGGAGGGGGACACCCCTGCGAGCGCTGAGCCGGCAGAGCGGCTGCAGCCCGCGGACTCCCCGGGCCCCCGCTGCTGCGCCGCTGCAGCTGACCGTGCGAAAGCCGCATGTTACTGGGTAGAAATCAGCTTTCCAGGAACAGGCATCAGCTGTGCACGAGCCCGGCAGCATCTCCAGACAAGTGCTAGCCGGTGTTGGTGCAAACCAAAGCTTGCTATGTGCTCAGAAAGCGGCCCCAGCTACTGAGCATGCTCGGCTTCTACCCAGCTGCTGTTCTCAGAGCCCCTCAACTGTTGACTTCTGTTGATTTGAGAAAGGGAGAATGAAGGAGTGGGCACGAGGGTGCGATTCGGTGAAGGTAATATCTTAAATCTGGAAATGTTCTCTTCCGTATCCCCGCGCCCCTTCCCCACCGCAAAAATAAAATTTAAAAAACAGTAAGGATACACTGCTCTACACTTAGGAAATATTTTTATTGATAGGATGATAGAGATGTTTGAAACCTACCAGTAGCTTTTAGTCTTTCGCTTTCTCCCTGCCCAAACCTCCCGGATCAAGCTTGTGGTGTAAACTGCGAAAGGGTTTAATCCTAACAAATCACTGTTCCTCGAGGATTAAGTATAGAATTGCCTTTGTATTTGAATATCTAGGCAATGTGCCACAAACTAATTCTCTCCCTACAATCATAATCTGCCTCCTACTAGACAACTTTCTTAAATATTTTATAAAGTAATTGTGCCAGTTTTGAAATTTAGATGTTAACCTATTTGATAATGTACATCTTGAAATTTAAGTCTTCCAGATGGTAAGCTCGATGCAAGCAAAGAATGCCTGACTGATTCATGACTGTAAACACAAATCTTTTCTTGTGGCCTTGGTGGATGGCCAGTACTCCATAAATGTTCCTGTGATGAGTAATTGGTGAACCATGGGTTAGATCATCTGTTAGTGGCGCTTACGGAAAAGCTGAAGTTCTCGAATTTGGTATGGACCCCTATGCTAACTCTTGACCTTCTCAGCTATTTTGGGCTGGTCAATTATTTGAAGATAGAAATACACTATACATTAAGTGTGCAATATGTAAGAAAATGACTTTTAAGTACTATTTACATTTTATTATTTTTATTACGCCTCACTTTCTTCTCTTTTTCAGCCCCCTAAGATGCCACTCTCCAAGTTGAGCCTAATTCAGAGCATGCTGTCTCAGCTACTACTGAAACCAATAACATCAACTCTGCATGGTTTGCAGACAACAAAATTATTTCATTTTGAGAAACTTTTAGCCAGTCATCTCTGCCAAGTACATGGAGGGTGAATCTGAGAGGCTTTCACAGCTGAAAGGGAGCCTGAAAGCTGGGCCTGTGAGAGCCCACAAAGGACGTGGGTGAGATGGAGGTCAGGTATCTCTTGAATTCCTACCAGGTGTTTCTCTGGCCTGGCCCATGAATCCAGTTCCTTGGGGCCGGAAAGTCCTCTCTTTCTCCCCTTTTTCTCTGCCCCATCCTCTGACTCTTTTGTTTGTTTTTTTGAGATACGGCCTTGCTCTGTTGCCCAGGCTGGAGTGCAGTGGCACAAACACAGCTGAGACAAGTGCTAGCTGGTGCAGTGTCAACCTCCCGGGCTCAAGCAGTCTTCCCACCTCAGCCTCCCAAGTAACTGGGACTACAGGCACACACCACTACTGTGGGCTGATGTTTTTATTTTTTGTAAAGATGGAGTCTCACCATATTGCCCAGGCTGGTCTCAAACTCTGGGGCTCAAGCGATCCTCTCTCCTTGACCTCTCAAAGCACTGGGATTACAGGTGGGAACCACTTACACCTAGCCTTCTTTCTGTCCTTTTAGGACTCAAGTGCTACCTGAGTACCTCCTGACTCCAGAGCAAGCCCACTCTGGCTCCCCTTCCCTGTGCCTTTTCAGTGATACTTTCTTCATTATCTGTAGTTGAATCATACCCCACCATAGCAGCAGCTTTGAATTTCTTAAGGGTAGAGACAATGCTGGTTTTTTTTTTATCTCTATGTATAACTATATACATACAATTATAATTTTAATTGTATAATTGTATACATCTGTGCAGTTACTTGCTTTCACATGTTGTCAAGATTACATGGAGACACAGGAGGAAGTCCTTCTATTGTAATGACCACTTAGAAAATGGACAGAGTTAGTCTAGGGACATTTCTTAAAGGAAGTGATTGCAGGAGGAGAAAGAACCTTTTCAGTATAACCAAATCAAAGATTTCATAACTGGAAAGGAAGATGCAGACCTGCTAAGAACAAATAACTAGGGTGGGGCTGTTTTATAGGTTTTAATCCCTACTTCTCTGTCCCGAACAAAAATAGAAACAAGCGGGGAGACACAACTGCTCCTGCTATGGGCCCATGGACTCATTCAAATTCATAGCGGAGATTCCTTATTCCATCTACCTCATTTACCATCTACCATTTTTTTCTTGCTATTTATTATATTGCAATGAACCTGGTTCTCAAGGGTTGTCCAAGGTGTTCTAATCATCAAAGTCAAGAATTTCTCAGTTTTGATGACAAAAATCATAATTATCACTTATTTGCACCTTATTCTCTGCCAAGCACCACTAAAATCTTTACAACTATCACATTTAATTACCACATGAAGCATTTTTTTGCAGCATTTAATAACAATCTTACATTTTGAATTTATAGTATATAATAATGTGTTTGCTAATATCCAAACCATACAGACACACAAACAATAATTGGTGATGGATAAGGACAGAGAATATTATCTTTAGCTGCTGACAAAACCAAGGCTTTGAGAGCCCACGGTAAGATAACTAATAGGTAGAGCACAGTGTGAATTCCATCCTGTTTAGTGCCAAAGTTCAACAGTCCTTAACCAGTCTAAATTATAGCCTTGCTCCACAATAGTACCTTTTCCAAGAAAATATGGCTAAAGTTGAAGGCAGGGGCCAATTCCAAGTTGACTTGATGCCACTGGGGCTCAGAAACCAATACCTCAAAATATAGCACTTCAACATGCTGAACCCAAGGAACCTCAAGGTCTGACCTTTCCCATCCCACCTCTAAGCATCTCTCCAAAAGCACAGGATGGATCTGAAGTTCCTTTATCTGTTTAAGATCCAGATCCATCAAGGACAATAGTGTTTTTTTTTTTTTATTCCCCCCTGGTACTACCAAAAATGTAAACTACCTGAACAGACCCTTCACAAGATATTGTCTGCCTCCCAAGATCATTCAGATCCCAAAGTGAACTATTGACAAGTTAATTTCTGTTCACAGAGTCATTCATTCTCCCTCTGACGTGGTTTGGCTCTGTGTCCTCACCCAGATCTCATCTTGAATTATAATTCCCACATGTCGAGGGAGGGAAGTGATTGGATCATGGGGGCTGTTTTGTTTCCCCCCATGCTTTCTCGTGATAGATCTGATGGTTTTATAAGCGTCTGGCATTTCCCTGCTTGCACTTCTCTCTTCTGCCACCATGTGAAGAAGGCCCTTGCTTCTCCTTCACCTTCCACCGTGACTGTGAGTTTCCGGAGGCCACCCCAGCCATGTGGAACTGAGAGTCAAGCCTCTTTTCTTTATAAATTACCCAGTCTTCGGTAGCACCTTTATAGCAGTGTGGGAACTGACTAATACACCCTAGTAATCCTACTGCCTCTTAACAGAATTCCTCTTCGTCCTGTTCCCATAACCAGTTTTGTCAGGTGGTATATAAGCTTTGAAACCCATTGGACGGTACGTAATCACACTGTGGTTCTCCTGTGTACATGTTAATAAATTTTGGATGCCTCATCTCCAACTAATCTGCTTCCTTGAGTTGATTTTTTTTTTTTTTAAGTGAAACTTCATGGGCAAAGGGGCTGTTTTCTCTTGGCCCCTATAATGCCAAATCCTGGGCTTAAACGCTACTATTCTGTCCCACTCCTCTACAAAATTCTTTCCTCTTTTGAATTCCTTGACATCACAGTTTTCTAATTCTATGCCTTTCTTATTTTTCCAGAAAAGTTAAGGCTTCTTTCCCATTCATTCATTCATCTCATTGTTGCTACTTGTAACAATAGTTATCACTTCTTGTGACTTCTGCATTTCTGTCTAACTAGTCACCCTGTTTTAATTTCTTGCTCTTCCATCCTTCTTCCAAAAAACCCCCAAAGTGTACTCCTAAAATTTCATTTACCATTACAATTGAGAAATAAAAATAAAATTCTAAGTCACCCAGCTGACTTAATGGACTCCCCTCTTGGCCAAGGGGACCCCAAAGAAACCTTGAAAACTGAGTTTCCAGTCATGATGGGATGCGAGGTCGAACACCTTGTTATATCACCTCCCTCACTACCTGCCATTAGGCTTTCATCCCTAAGGTTGAAAAAGAAGCCAGCCCTCTCAAAAGACTCCACCACTGATAGCAGCCAAATGCCTGGAGCTGCCCTTTGTGGTTCCCACAAAACAACTGACCAGCATGTCTTCCTGATAAGAGACAACCAAGAGTGGTTCCGGCCAGTCTGCAGAGGATGCACCATGAGGATTTTGATGTCCTCTGCTTCACCTTTTGACATCAGAGGGCCAGAAACTCTACCCTCGGATCATGCTAATGCTGCCATTTTTTGTAGATGGGCCCCATGAAGAGGCATGAAGCTCAACTGGATATGCACATGCTTCTCCTTTCATAAGTATTCATGGCTCCTCCTATGGTTTATTGAATAGATTTGCTCATCCCACCCAGCATAAACTCCTGTTCCCTTTGCCCCTCCCTCAAGTGTTTGTTTCCAGCTCCTGACCAGAGGTTACACTTCCCAGCCTGTCAGAATGGCCACCTGCAGGCTGCAGCCCTTTATGAGAACTAAAGCTCTCCTTTCTAAATTTATGAACCTCATCATTCTTCAGCTGACACAGTGAACATTGCTGATTGTCTTGAGAGAGTCGGCCTTTCTTCTAATAGATCCCAAATTATCCGTCTTTATCTGTTCATATCCCCAAACAGTCCATTTGTTCAAGGAAAAGTTCACTGGTCTGATTCTCATTGATCTAATAGCAACACCAAACTCTTGCCATTCATTGGTTAAGGAATGGGTATGTAACCCAATTTTACCTAATGAAAAGGCCAGGAAAGTTTGCAGCAGGCTTCAGAAAGCTATCTCCTTTTTCTTTAGTGGATTTCTGAGATTCCTTCTTATGTCTTATATTTAAACAAGGAAGTATATAGCCCCTAACGCTACTAGAAAGCCTCTTTACACCTTGAAAAGAAGTCAACGTTGTACAAAGCGAAGAGCAGAGATTTTTTTAAAAAAAGGGAAGGCGCTACTGATGATATCATTAAATTGATCTACCCACCCAAATGCCTACCTTACCTCTTCATTTATTGGATTGTGAGCCAATAAAATCTGCTTAGAAGCACTTGAATTGGGTTTTCTACTTACAGTCAAAAAACCTCTTGTCTGAGATATGCATTTTTTTCTTTCCTATTCAAAATGCTGAAATGATTAGAAATAAACTAAGTTTTGTGGTATAGCATTTGAGAGTTTGTTCCTGGCCCCTTCTGTCTTGGAAACTTGTCTCCCATTATATTCTGCTATGCACTTGACACTCTGGACATGCTTGGCTGCTTGCTTTCACCATGTCACTTGCTATCCCACAGGCCCCTGCCTTTGTACTGCATTTTCTCCTACTGAAATTCAACTCTTCAAGATCCAGAGTACAAGATACTTCCCTCCGAGACAGATTTGCAAAATTAGTATTTTTTCTTTTTATATCTTCATATATGTTGCTTGTACCTGTGTGTGTAAATCTGGGTCCTCCAGGAGGCAGAGCAGCCAGGATGAATTAAACTGCAACAATGACGTCTGAGGAAATGTGTGGGAGAGAACATGAAGAGAGCCAAGGGAGGCTGGGGGAACTATCAGACTATGATGCAGGTATGACCCTGAGTGAAGAAGAGAGAAAAGGGAAGGAAGCTGGGTGCAGTATAGTTATCAAGAAAGTTCAGCAAGGGTGGTGGTAAATCCTCAAGCCAGCCTTTCATCAGAGGAGTCTGACTTCTTCCAGAAACAGTCTGCCCTAGTATGGCTGCCACTCTCAGTCGTTGGCTGGGAGCAGCCTACAGGAAGCTTGGTTTCAGTATAAAAGCTGTGATGTCTGTCATAAGGGGACCTTGTTCACTCCCTGCAGCTTTACACTCGCTGCAGCTTCACACTCCCTGCAGCTGGAGGGTAGGAAGGTACTTGCTCATGACTGCCATACTCTTTATTTATTACTCATTCAGTATGTCCTAAATTCTACAAGTTATTTACATGAATCTCTTCCCTGCTGGATATAAACTCCTTAAGGACAGGACCTGGATTCATCTTTTTGTCCCACTGTGTGTTTTCCATAGTATGATTCCAGCAGACTGCTGCTGTGTTACTGAACTGCATTCTAGAACATATTGCCTCAGACCTCTATATCTGCAATTCCTTAAAATAATAGGAATAATACACCCCCTAAAGTCAATGAGAACTTGCTTTCATAAGATGTAAGATATTATTCCATGATTAATATTTTTAAAAAGTTTAATTCAGTCATACTCACCTGTCTTCTGCAGATCAATGTGTCTCCACAAAGAAGTTTGATCCTGAAATTTCAGCATTGATGAGGTAGTGAAGTGGAGCATTTTCTGATTAATACGCAATTTTTCACCAATTTAATCCCCAAGGCAAGTGGATGATTAAACTTGGAGTTAAATTTATAATGCACTTTAGTTTGGGCTGGAGAAAACTGTTTCGGACTGGTATGATACACTCTACTATTTCTTCAACATTCATTTTTAGGTGACATGAAAATGGATCTTCCAGGTACAGTTTTTTCAGATAAAAGGAAGATTAATAGTGGTCACTGAGGAATAAAGGAGACTAGAAAAATCTGTGATTATTTAAGGTATAATATGCATTATTAAGCAAGGAGGAAAAGCATGTAAATACAGGTATTTTGGCACTTCATTATACTTTGTAATGTTTTAGGTCCTATCAATTTAAGGTCAATCAATTTATCTATGGTTAGGATATAATAAATAGTGCTTGTATCAGTTATGGTCCAATAAGGAGACAGAAACCACATAGTAATTTGAAAAGAGAATGTTTAATATAAAGAATCATCAACTATTTACAGAGAAAATTACAAAAAGGGAACAAAAATAAATTCAAAGAATACCCCAAGACTGAGTGAGTTTACCCAAGGAAGGAGGCCCTCTCCAACACTGGGACTCAGAGGTCTTTGGAGTGGTTGCTGCCCCCCGGATGGTGGAGAAGTTCACTGGGTTGCCCAGGCTGGAGCTGGTCCACAATCTGCAGGCTGATACTCACAAGCTGTAAGTCTCCTGCTGAGGTGCTCATGGGCTAAGCTAGTAGGCACGACACTGCCTTCTGGGATGCTGATGAGATTTTCTGGGGAGCTACCTGCTGGGCTGCTGTTGAACTGGCTGGGAAGAAGCTGACTGGGTACTGACTAAAATCACCAGAAAACCAGAGTCACCAGCAAGAGGTTTTGTTGAACTCTCTGGGCACCCACAGAACTCACCAGAATCTACCTGCAGCAGTGTGCCACTGAACATACTAATGTGAAGCTAGCTGGGGTGACTACAGAGTTTATCCAAAAGCACTGCTAGGAGAATGAGATGCCTGGAGAGCCTGCTAAGATGACTGCAGCCCTCCCCTGGAAACTGCTTTGGGAAGTACTGCTGTATCTCACTCACTACTGGAAAGCCTCCTGGAGCACTTTTGGAACCACTGCAACACTTCTACAGCGGTGCTGCTGAAACTCCCTGGAAGTGAGCGCCACTGGGTGTCCTGAATGCCAGTCCAGAGCTGCAGAAGCAAGAATGTTGGGAGAAAAAAAAAACACTGGAACCAGGAAGAGACATCCCATCCTCCCTCAGTGTCCCTCTAGTGCCCTCTATTGACAATGCCTAGCATCATGCCTGCTGGCAGGAAAAATGCTTCTTCAGTGTCAGGCGATAAAAGAATGGATTTGGAGCTGAGAGGTACTAAATTGATAACTGACACAGTCCTTTTGTCAAAATCACAACTTTGTATTCAAATGCTCTCTTTACTCACTTGTCTCTTCCATTAGTAGATGATATGTGTTTCAAAAGTAAGGATAATTTTTATATTTCATGTGTAGCACAGCTCCTGACACATATTATGTATTTACCAAACATTTGCGAAAATATTGCACTGAATATGTAAATATTGCATCCTGTGCTAAAAGATTCACTTGGTCTGAGAGCAGTAGGTCTGTACAAATTTAGGTGGCATAAAGGGAAGCTGTTGTTTTCATTGTTTGTACACAGAAGGAAAATGGCGGCAGTGCTGATTGATACATAGCACACCTGTAGAGTCACTATTTTCTAAAAGTGGAATTTTTTTAAGTCACTAGGAATTTCAGTTAGGGTTGACTGATTGGAAATCCTCCATAAATCTCTAGGGAAAAAAAAATCTCCTTTTTTTGAGCAGCAGTACATTCTACTCAGAAATGTACTGCTACAAAAGCAGTCATACTAGTAAGCTGAATGATGTCCATTTCACACAAACTTTAATAACATGGAAAAATGAAATAAAAACTACTGGAATATACGACAAAGGTTTATTGTGCTTAAGTATATATCAACAAGACCCATTTCTTCAACATTTTGATTTAAGGACTGAATTTATGTTGAAGGTTGAATTACTTGAATGAGTTTGGGAGCTGAAGAATAGAGAGATGAAATTATTTTGTCAATATCAAGCATCAAATAAATGGCTCAAGTAGCTAGAATAAGAATAAAAGAGAAAGACAGATTTACTTTAAGGAATTGGCTCACACAATTGTGGGGGATGACAAGTCTGAATTTTGCAGGGCAGGCTTGCAGGCCAGAGACTCATACCTAATATCTCAATTTGGAGGCAGAATTCCTTCTCCCTTGGGAGACTTCAGTGTTGTTGTTGTTTTTCTTTGTTTGTTTCTTTTTTGAGATAGGGTCTTGCTCTGTGGCCCAGGCTGGAGTGCAGTGGCGCAATCTTGGCTCACTACAGTCTCAAACCCCCTGGGCCCAAGTGAACCTCCCACCTCAGCCCCCTCCAGTAGCTGGTACCACAGGTGTGTACCACTATACACAGCTAATTTTGCTTATTTTTTGTAGAGACGAGATTTCACTATGTTGCCCAGGTTGGTCTCCAACTCCAGGGCTTAAGTGATCCTTCTACCTCAGCTTCCCAAATTGCTGGGGTTACAGGAGTGAGTTACTGTGCACAGCCAGTGTTTTTTCCATAAGGCCTTCAACTAATTGGATGAGGCCCACTCACATTATAGAAAGGTAATCTGCTTTACTCAAAGTCTATGACTGGTTTAAATGTTAATCATATCTGAAAAGAAAAATCTAGATTGATATTTGACTGAATATCTAGGGACCATAACCTAGCCAAGCTGACACATAAAATTAATCATCACAGCATCTAACTTCATTTACAAAATCACCTTAGCAATGATAACACCAAAAATGTGTGAAAATGTTGTACTGAATACATAAATATTGTATCTTGTGCTAAAAGATTCACTTGGTCTGAGAGCACTAGGTCTGTACAAATTTAGGTGGCATAAAGGGAAGCTGTTGTTTTCATTGTTTGTACACAGAAGGAAAATGGCAGCAGTGCTGATTGACACATAGCACACCTGCTGAGTCACTATTTTCTAAAAGTGGGATTTTTTAAAGTCACTAGGAATTTCAGTTAGGGTTGACTGATTGGAAATCCTCACCAGTCACCACATGCATTATTATTTTATACATTTAATCTTTTAGATTTATCAAGATGTAAGATAACTGAGACAGAGAGAGAAACTATTAGCACAGTGTATTAGTCTGTTCTCACGTTGCTATAAAGAACTCCATGAGACCATATAATTTATAAAGAAAAGAGGTTTAATTGACTCACAGTTCTGCAGACTTTACAGGAAGTATGGCTATAGGTAGGCCTCAGGAAACTTACAATTATGGTGGGAGGCAAAGGGGAAGCAGGTACATCTTACAAGGCTGAAGAAGGAGGAAGAGAGTGAAGGGGGAGGTGCTAAACACTTTTAAACACACAACTCTCATGAGAACTCACTATCACCAGAACAGCAAGGGGGAAGTCCACCCCCTTGATCCAATCACCTTCCACCAGGCCCCTCCTCCAAAATTGGGGATTACAATTAGACATGAGATTTGGGCAGGGATAAAAATTCAAATCATATCATGTAGAAATCGTAAAGGAAATGTTAACATATAGAATTTAACAAAGCATTACTGGTATAAAATATTATGACCAAGTGGAGTTCATTGGATGAATGAAAAATTAGGTAAATGTTAGGAAATATGTTTAAACCCCTACATAGATTGAAAGATTAAAAGGAAACTGAACATGTAATTATCATAGCAGAAGCTTAGCAGAACCATTTTTCTGGCCAGAGGAGTTTATAAAGGGAACTTTAGGAGTCTGAGAATGTGGGGGGAATCCCTGAAATGAGATAGCTGGGCAAGAGAACTCTCTATACAAACAAATCTGACACAAGCCCCCATTTTAATCTCCGCGTGTACAGAGCATACCCAAAGAAGCACAGCAAAGGCTTTGGGAATGGAACTATGATATAAAACAGGGACAGATTCACAAACTGGCCCATGCACAGGGTGGATTCATACAGTGTAGCACAGCTTTGGGAAATGAACTGACAGTGAAACCATAGTCTAAGACGGATCTTTTAGTCTGAACATTGACTGATTGCTGACAGCAGTTAACATTCTCCACAGGAGTTTAACAGGACCCAGAGTCTCACAATATAATATTCAAAATGCCTGTGATAAAATACAAATGTATGAAAAGTGTCACAAAAATCTAACCAATTAAAGGAAAAGTTCATCTACAGATGCCAACTCTGAGATGACCAGATGCTGGAATAACTGGACAAAGGCTACTATTCAGGAATCAAATAGACTGAAGTGTTGATGTACTCAACAGAGTGGCTAAATCTCAGCTGCATGTGTTAAGTGAAATAAGCTAGACTAAGAAGGGTACGTTCTGTATGATTCCACTTATATGGTATTCCAGAAAAGACAAAACTACTAAGATAGTGATCTGTTAAATCAGTGGATGCTTACAGTTAGGCATGAGGGGAGGGATAGACTACAGTAAGAGTCACAGTGGAATCTGGGGGGCAATGGAAAGTATCTTGATGGTGGTGTGATTACATGACTACATGCATTTGTCAAAACTCAGAATGTACAACAAGCCAGGTGTGGAAGTGCATGCCTGTAGTCCCAGCTGTTTGGGAGGCTGAGATGGGAGAATCACTTGAGCCCAGGTGTTTGAGGTTGCATTGAGCTATGATCCCATCACTGCACTCGTGACAGAGTGAGACTCTGTCTCTAAGAAATAAAATAATAATTTTTAAAACTTAGAGTTTATAACAAATAGAGTGAATTTATTTTATGTAAATTTAAAAAGAAATATTAAGAATTTTTTTTTAAATTACTCTCATGCTTCTGAAGAATGATTGAACTCTATTGACGCATCTCCCACCTTACATATTAATATTGTGGCAGCATTTTCATATTATCCCATCACTGCACTCGTGACAGAGTGAGACTCTGTCTCTAAGAAATAAAATAATAATTTTTAAAACTTAGAGTTTATAACAAATAGAGTGAATTTATTTTATGTAAATTTAAAAAGAAATATTAAGAATTTTTTTTTTAATTACTCTCATGCTTCTGAAGAATGATTGAACTCTATTGACGCATCTCCCACCTTACATATTAATATTGTGGCAGCATTTTCATATTCCCTTGTTTTTATAGCTACAAACCAGTCATCACATGTAGTATTATTTTATACATTTAATCTTTTGTTTTTAAGATTTATTAAGATGTAAAAAGTTCTTTTCTACTTCTTGCATCTCATTTCCTCCTGAAATTAATGTTCTCCTCCCTGAAGTGCCTTTCTTAATAATTCACTCAGCATCATTTGTAATTTCCCTCATATTTTGTTTATCTTAATAGCAATTCATTTTGACCTGACATTTGAATGATAGTTTATCTGGGTATAAAATCTAGTTTCTCAGTTATTTCCTCTGAATATTTTGAATATATTATTTTGCTGTCTGAGAAGATTTCACTGGTAATATTTCACTGGTATTGATGCTGTTTATAAGTCATTATTTTGCCACATTGCTTAACATCTTCTCTTTGATATTCAGTCATTTATCTGAGTGTGTATTTAGTTTTGCTATCCTGTTGATTACTTGATTTGACTTATGAATCTTGGATTCTATCTTTATTAAATTCTGAAAACTTCTATTTTACATCATTTATAAAATTTGCCTCTTTTCTATTTTCTCTAATGTCTTCTTATGTAAAACCAGTTATATGTATGTTGAACTTTCTCATTCTATCTTTCATGTCTGTTCATTTTTCTTTCACATTTTCTATTTTTTATAATGTGTTGCTTTCTGGATCATCTTCTCAGTACAATTTACCAATTCACTAGTTCTATTTCTAAATATAATCATATGTTTAATCTATTCAATGTTTTAAAAATTCTAGTGACTATAGATTTATTTTCTTAAATATAGATTTATTGTTCTTAAAATTACCTGGTAACTTTCACAGTGATTTATACCTTTCTGATATTCTTGTTTATTTAGTTTGTACTGCTTTAATTATTTAAACATAATCATTTTATAGTTTGTGCCTGATAATCTTATTCTTGATGTTATTCTTGGGGTTTAATCATATCTTTTTTTTTCTCTGCTGACTCTTTTTGTGGTGCATCATTTCCTGTGTGTTTTAGAATTGTAGATTGTAAACTTATCTTCCCGGTACTTTGTAGTGAGAATCCTATGTGATCTGATTTGACATACCACAGGATTATAATTAATCCAGCAATAAAATTTACGTTAATGTATACAGTTACTAGACTACAGAGATGCAGTTACCAGACTACAGAGATGATGAAAATTCAAACCTGAAACCTGTGTGATTGGGTTCATGATTATAAATTTATAAGAAATGTTTTTGCCAGGCGCGGTGGCTCAAGCCTGTAATCCCAGCACTTTGGGAGGCCGAGTCGGGTGGATCACGAGATCAGGAGATCGAGACCATCCTGGCTAACACAGTGAAACCCCGTCTCTACTAAAAAATACAAAAAACTAGCTGGGCAAGGTGGCGGGCTCCTGTAGTCCCAGCTACTCGGGAGGCTGAGGCAGGAGAATGGCGTAAACCCGGGAGGCGGAGCTTGCAGTAAGCTGAGATCCGGCCACTGCACTCCAGCCTGGGCGACAGAGCGAGACTCAGTCTCAAAAAAAAAAAAAAAAAAAAGTTTTTGTTTCTTCATTTTTTTCAACTACAGCCCTGGCTAAGACTAAAAGTTTTCCTCATCACCTACCTGTGCCAGGGACAGAAAATTTTTAGGCTACTTTTCTCTATGTGTGTATATAACTTCAATTGCTTATCTTCCTATAGACCCAGTTCCTTACATGCTATCTCAGCATGAAATTATGTTCAGTTAATTTCCAAGCCTCATAGTTTATCGAGATTCACATGCCCCTCTCAGAAGACTGAAGTATCAACTCACACTTAATCTTGTTGTGTACAGTTCTCTTTACATTTTTGTCTTCTGGAGATTTCCCTCACTTTTTTGTTAGGATAAGTATGTATTTTTAAATTAAATTTACTATCTTTTATCCATCATTTCTATGTATTTGTATATGAAAGATTTTTAGTTTATGTAGACTGCCCTATTTTCAGAAAACCTTCAATTTCCTTTATATATTATATTTAAAAATATGAATTTGAGTACATTTTTATAGACACAAAATATTTTGATATTAATTTTGAAGTCATTTTAATGGTATCAGATAAGGACAAAAATTCCATAACATGGCCAATAAATGGTTCATGTTAAAAGACTAAAATCCTAATCACAGGTTAATAACCAATGTAGTCTTCTAGAATTTTTACAACCAATTTGAGTAAAACACTGAATACAGAAATGGTTAATGGGATAATTTCATAAATAACTTTTCTTGGGATAATTGTGTAAGTAACTTTTCTTCGCAGGCAAAATCTCTTACTAATAGATCCTAATTCTAGCAAGAAAATTGACATGGAATTTTGAACATCTAGTGTACAAATTATTGGTTTTGGATGTTTGCTCTTCATCAATTCTTAGAGACAGAAAAATGATTTAGCATAATGTTGGCAGGCCTGCATGGAACTGAGTAAATGCTTTTATGGCTGATAGTAATATAAATTGGTGCCATTTTTCTAAAAAGCAAAAAGGCAGTATGTAACAAGATCTTGAAAATATATTTGTATCATTTGACAAAAAGAATTCTGCTTTTGTGTATACAGCTTTCCTTTTTATTCATCTGTTTTTTTCTTCCTTTGTTCATTGACCAACAGTATTTAGGAAGGTGATTGTATGTCAAGTCTTATAATTATTCTGTGGATAAAAAGATAATTCAGACATGCTTCTTTCCCTTGAGAAACCACAGACCTAATTGTGTAACTAATTTCTCCTCCTACTTTCACACTCCCACCCTACTCCCCAAAGACATGCATTATCTACAAATATATTTTAAAACTTGATAGTTTATTATGGCCATTTGTTTCACATAAGCTCCTTAAATATTAATGCAAAGAAATATAATGGTAACATGAATAGTGAATATATGTCAATCTACTTCTTCCATGAGGGAGTAATACAGTCCACAATTAACCTCTAGCCATAGATATCTAAATAATGGAAAACTATGAAGAAAAAATATCTTTTATTATTTATTTTTTATTTAAACATGTATGTTTATTGAGTATAACATGATGTTTTGAATATGTATATTTTGTGGAATGGCTAAATCAAGCTAATTAACAAACTATCTTTTTTTAATGGTGAGAACACATTAAATCTACTCCCTTAGCAATTTTCAAGAATGTAATACATTGTTATTAACTATAGTCACCATGTTGGACAATAGGGGAAAAACTATTTTTCAACATTGGAGAATATGCCACACAGGACTGTGAATTCTGAAGTGAAAGAATTGATATTAGACCTCCCATCACCTATACTTTCTGCCCAGAGGCAATTCTTTATAGTACAGATAGGAAAACCTAAACAGTCTGACAATTATTCTGAGTTGAATAGACCAAAGTCGAAGGTATAAAAAGATTAACCAACTAGAATTCATGGGGTAGATTACTCAAAAATCATAGGTACATAGATAAAATGTCCAGAAATCTAAGTATGGAACCCTTGAGTTTTTACCTGAATATGAAAGTGTTTTTACATAGAGTGAATACTCCATAAGCCCAGACAAAAACAGCTTTCAAGAAATGAATTACTTACGAATTGTAAGACAAGTTTCCAGAATTCACAGAACCAGGAATTAAGCACTCACAATCCACGTAGAGAGGTCTCATTGAAGACATGAGGCTTGAAGGGGCTTCATTTAAAACTTACAATAATGACAACTCTAGACACAACTTAAAAGAGCTTAAAGGGCCAGGCATGGTGGCTCACACCTGTAATCCCAGCACTTTGGGAGGCCGAGGCGGGCAGATCACCTGAGGTCTGGGGTTCGAGACCAGCCTGATCAACATGGAGATTATAGGCATGAGCCACCGCGCCTGAGCTTGTGCCATTGCACTCCAGTCTGGGCAACAAGAGGGAAACTCCGTCTAAAAAAAAAAAAAAACGCTTAAAAACAAATCTCAAAGGCAATACGCTAATCAAAAGAAACTTGATTGCTTTCCAGAAAATAACCAAAGTATTTTAAAATGAAAAATCCAGCAGTCGACAACGTAAAATTCACAACATTTAGCATCCCATCAAAGCTCACTAGATATGAAGGGAAATGTAACTCACAATCATGAGAAAACATCAGTTACAAAAGAAATCAGAAACAAAAGAAATAACAGATGATGAAATTTGCAGAAAATGATGTTAAAATATCTATTATAAATATGGTACATATGCTCAAATATATGAGAGATAGTAGAATCATGATGAGGAGAGAAATTGAAAGTGTAAAAAAAATGGAATGTGGCTCCTAAAGATGAAAAACACAAAATCTGAAATGAAAAAGATACTAGAGGGGGTGAACAGAATATTAGACACTGCAAAAATAAAAGGTTGAACATGAAAACCTAACAACAGAATCTATTCAAAATAAAGTACAGAGACAAAAGACAGAAAATAGTAAACAGAGCACAGTGACATGTGGAACAGTATGAATCAGGCTAAACATATCATGAGAGTCCCAGAAAGAAGAAAGCAGACAGAAAAACAAAATCACTAAAAGCTTAATTTAAATGCAGAGGAAAAATTATACTACTGACTAGAATTTTTACTCAGTGAAAATAGGTTTCAAAAATGAAGGTTATTCTTCCACAGTTCAGGTCTCTGAAAAACTTCCATCTCCCACCGCAAGTTGTGGTCTTAAGAGTGAAGCCATCACATACAAGACTTCAGTCAAGTCAGTCTGAACACTTGCATTAGTTGATCTTATTATCACAAGCTTGAAAACACACAGCTCTAGAAAAAGTGGCCTCCCCGTGAACATATATAATTTTTAAAAAGGAGAAGGCACTTTGTGAGGCTGGAGCAGGAGGATCACTTGAAGCCAGGAGTTCAAGACCAGTCTGGACAATAAAGCAAGACTCTATCTCTACAGAAATAAAAATTAAAACTAAAAAGGAGGGCA
This sequence comes from Colobus angolensis palliatus, assembly GCF_000951035.1. Classification (NCBI taxonomy): domain Eukaryota; kingdom Metazoa; phylum Chordata; class Mammalia; order Primates; family Cercopithecidae; genus Colobus; species Colobus angolensis. The sequence continues at coordinate 1,447,425 of NW_012116511.1, read as the reverse complement.
ATAGAAAAGGGAACAGTCAGCACAAAGAGGGCTGAAATGTGCAACAAAAATCAGCACAATGAAAACAATGAATAATGAGCCCTGGAATTCAAAGAGATGGGGTACCAGTTTTCATTACGTTCTGAACAACACATTACAAATAAACTATTTTTAAAAATGAAAAGTGAGGGAAAAAGAAAAAAGAATGTCAACCCATTAATTGAGCCCTTCATTTTCTCTTCAAATTGTTTTTGATACATAATAGTTGTATGTATTTATAGGGTACATGTGATAGTTCGATACATGGATACAATGTGTAATGTTCAAATCAGAGTAATTGAGATATCCATCACCTCAAACATGTATCATTTCTTTGTGTTGGGAACATTTCCAATCTTCTCTTTGAGCTATTTTGAAATATACAATGAATTATTATTAACTATAGTCACCCTGTTGTACTATTGAACACTACAACTTAATCCTTCTGTCTAACTGTATTTTTGTACCCATTAACCAATCCCCATTTGTTCTTGATAAAGTTCAATCAACTCTTTTGTGAACACACATTCTCAGGTCTTTTGGGATAGGATTATCAGCAATTCTCTGACCTTCAAACAGAAATCTGAGTGAATTCACTGGAACTACCAATGCTGACAGCGTGCTTCTCTGAGTTTCCTGAGATGTGTTGCCATTTCCACTTTGAAGTGAATCTTACAGCTATCTGGTTTTAATGTATTCTCCTTCCTTCTTATTCCCCAACTCCTCAGTTAAAGGATTTGTCTCCTGGTCAGACAAGGTGATGGTGGCTTCACCCAGTGGTCTCCTCTGAACAGTAGGTACCGGCCTAGGATACGCAGAACCTTGCTCTAGGGTTTACAAATCCACCTCTATTCCTCACAGCACAATCAGGAAAATACCCTTTTTAGGTGGGCACCAAGACCCAACCTAAGCTAATGAATCTGGGTGTTTGAATCTGCTGTGGAGACACAATAGGTAGGAAAGGAAGTAGAGTGAGTCATTTCAGATATAGGTGTGCATGACTTCCCACTAAAATGTACTACTGGTACCGGTTCCAAGGAGTATGTAGGCTCTCTTCATCGGGTACTTTCCAGGTACGTTCCTCTTGTAGTCTAAAAACATGCCATTTTCCAAAAAAATAAAAAATAAAAAAATAAAGTGAGAATGGGGTAGCCCCTTAACTAAAAATAAGATAATATGATTTGTTAAAAATCTAAAATGTAAAACAGGCCATATACACAATCTGTAATTATAACAACTCTACAAAGTTAATAATATGATCTTCCTTGCAGCAGAATGCAAATACTTAATCCCTCTGCACCCATAGTCTTATTATTCTCTCTCCCTATCTAATTGACTTGCTGTTCATTCTATGATTTTGTCCCTGTGTTTTTCAGTTTCATTTCTCCTGACTCAGAAGTATGGCACATCTTTATATTTTGATGTTAGTATTTTGTCTTGACTTATTCATAGATACTCCTTAATATTGCCCCTCCCAGGTCAGACTAGCCCTTTGCTAGCCCTGACTGCAAGAGGCATTTGTTCATTCAGTAAACATCCATTAAGCCCCCATAGAGTTCTAACTCAGCAGTGAGAAAAGTAGGTCTATGGACAGTACAGTGCTTATAACATTTCAGAACAAGTGCTTCTCCTCTGGCCAAAGCCAAAGCCTATTAGTGAGCTCGATTAACTCCTTCACCTTAAGTAAGCAAGAAAAGATGAAGCAGAATAGCATAAGTGAGGCAGATGACTTCAGTGACAGCTGATCTGAGCATATGCTTTGGTTAAATTCTAACTTTATAAATATTTATTGAGCATCTAGGCAGAAGCCGGGAGTGGGAGTATGGTGGTGAATAAGGTGGACAAGATCTAGACCTTACTGGCATATACACTTTAGTAAGGCACATGGACATTGAATTAGTGGGTGATGAAAATCTTGTAGGTTGAAATGAAGGGCACTTACCCTAGTGAAGAGTGAGGGAAGATGATTCCAGGCAGAAGAAATAGAACTCACAATGACTCAGAATTAAGAAAGAGCTTGGAATACTGGGTGAACTGAGGGTGGATGGAAGTGGTGGTCTGGAACAGGGATAATGGGTGGTGGGGTGGTAAACAGGTAGAAAGGTAAGCTTGATACTGAACTGGGAGCCTCTGTGGTCTTGTTAAGAATTTAAATCTTGAAAAACAAGAGAATCTTTAAGAATTTAAATAATTTTAAGCAGGTGGAGTAACATGATTAGATTTACATTCCTAACCTAACACAGTGGATAAAATAAGCAGAATAGGGGACTTTTGTTCAAATATGGCAGATGGAACACGTACACCTCTAACTGCTCCACCAGTCCTTTCCAAAATAACAGTAAAGGTATTTTTTAAGAAAGCAGAAACCCTAAATGACAAGGAGAAGAGTAAAAGTGATCCCATCAATAAAATTTTGGAAGCTGAAAAGCAGATGGCCAAGTAGTAAAGGATTTAGCAGGCCCAAGAAAACCAAACCAACAGTGGAAAAGCAGAGAACCAACCTGATTTATACAATAGAATCCCCCAAAGCTCAGCAGCTAGTGCCACCAGCTGCTTCTAAATGTAGACATGACAGGGACCAAGGAAAGCACCAGAGTCAGGGGCACTGGCCTAACGTCTGTTTAAGAAGCAGTCAATCTCTGTTCCATGTAGCTGGGCTGCTGTGTTTCACCCACCCTGGGGAAAGACTGAAGGCTTATTCTCTGGAAAGGAGGTTTCTGGACTAGAGGATACCTAGGCATAGCCAAGAAGAAGGAGTAACATAGATGTTGTCAACAGACCAGTACTGAGACCTGGCAACTTAATTCTCCACTCCGAGACAGCTAAAAGTCAAGCTTTCGTTCATAAGGCAGGAATGTAGAATGATCTCCTTTAAAGAACCTTTTCAGCTCAGGGGAAAAGTCCTAAAAATACTAACATCAGAGGCTCCACAACTGCTGTTATTGCAAATGATTTTATTGTTACAAAAGTATTTAGTGAGATTTTATTAATTCTCCCCCAAATAGATTCCTTTAAATAATGTTATATTAAAATTTATATTAATAATTATAATTTATTTTGCATTTTAACACTTATATGTCATTTTGGATATTTTAGAATATAACTTTTTTGAAAATATATAAACAAAATTTTATTTACATATTTAATGAAAATACAGTCATTTCATATTCAATGAAGTTAAGCTCACTTTGAATATAATTGCATTTTATATCTTAATCCCTTAGTAAGAATGAGTTCAAATTGAGAAATAGAAAATATAAAAGTAGAGCTCAGGGGAAAACTAAAAAGCATAAGGAAATAAGAAATGTTCAGTGGTGCAGTCTGCTTAAGTTATTAAAAACTGGAAACAATAAAAATAAGATTTATATTGAGCATGACCCACATAAAAATTGTAAACCGGCCTGGGCATGGTGAGTCACACTTGTAATCCCAGCACTTTGGGAGGCTGAGGCAGGAGGATTGCTTGAGCCCAGGAGTTCCAGACCAGCCTGGGCAACAAAGTGAGACCTTGCCTCTAGAAAAAAAATTTTAAAAATTAGCTGGGCATGATGATGCAAGCCTGTGGTCCCAGCTACTTGGGAGGCTGAGATGGGAGGATCGCTTGGGCTCAGGAGGTCAAGGCTGCAGTGAGCCATGTCAATGCCACTGCACTCTAGCTAGGGTGACAGAGTTAGACCCTGTCTCAAGAAACCCCCACAAAATCGTAAACAAGATATTATATTAAATGAAGATTTAATTACTGACCAAAATAATGAAATAAAAAGGAAAATGAAAAAAAATACTTTTATCAAGTCCACAACTTAAACAAGTCAAGTGAAATCCTTGCAATTTTATATAAATATTTCATGAAGATATTACTGTAAGAGATGGTCAAAATTACAATATAAGTGATAGACATGCTGAAAATAAAAAATATGTTATAACTCTGTTTACATTTGTCCAATTATTGTTTCACTTCCAAATATGCTTACAGTGGCTTTTTTTTTTTTTTTTTTTATGAGACAGGGTCTCACTCTGCCCATGCTGGAGTGCAGTGGCACAATCACAGCTCACTGCAACCTCAACCCTCCCAAGGCTCAATCAATCCTCCCACCTCAATCTATCGACTAGCCGGGACTACAGGCACATGTCACTATTCCCAGCTAATTTAGTTTATTTTTTGTAGCAACAGGTCTTACTACGTTGCCCAAGCTGGTCTCGAACTCCTGGACTCAAGCAATCCTCCAGCCTCACCCTCCCAAAGTGCTGGGATTACAGGCGTGAGCCACTGCACCTGGCCACATATTGTGACTTTTATTAACAATTTCATTTACTATTCCTCAGCTAAGCAGCTTCTCCAAATGTAGATTAATTAAAAATAGTCTAAGAACTACACTGACCTAATTTGACATTAATGTTAATAGAATACAAATCATGAGAAAATCCTAATTTTAACATAAGTAGTATTTTTTAAATTTTTAAGTGTTTAGTTATTAGATGGCATTTTGGCTTCCGTTTGTACTCTCTCACAGACCATCTAGAGTTAGCAGTGGACTAGAGACTGGTCAACAGTTGTTAAATCAGAACCCTGAGTCCTCACCTGGTTAATTAACTTAATCAGGTGAGAACTCATTAACTTAACCGGAGGATTCTGTAGACCTGATAACCACCTTTAATACTTCACTGGGATCATTTGGCAAGCAATAATGCAAGCAAATTAACCTGAAGAGATTCAGCCAGGGCAAAAGAAATAGAGAGAAAGGATGCATGAAAGGAAGATGGTCTCTAAATCACTGGTTCACATCAGAATCACCTTAATGAAACATTGAATAGAGTAGACAGGGCTAATAAAAATTTTCACCCATAAAAGGTTTAACCAAATAGTTTCCAGACTATTTGCAAATCTGGAGTGGTAATGAGTTGCTTGTTTACTTTTGTTATTTTTTCTTAAAAAATAGTGATTCTAATGTGAGGAAGCAATTGCAATAAAGTACAATAGATATGACTTAGTGGCATCATCTTCTCATTGAAAAAATACCCCAACCTCATCTTATCTGCAATGGAAATAGAGTATTTCTTTAGTGCATATAATGGAAAAAAATTACAACTGTCAGAAATGATAACCTAGACTACTTGTAGAAAGCTTCCCTTAAAGCTGTAAATCACCAGTGTTAGCACAATTGCATAAATTTCCTTTTCGTTCCTTTTTTATTCTTCTCCCTGTCTGTATTTCCTCTCCTCTTTATTTCTTTAATTGTCCCCCTTATAAGTGTTTCCCCACTTTGACATTTCGAGTAATGCTTCTCGTTAAAAATTTAAAAAATATTTTCACATTTTTGAACATATGAAGCATCAAAAATGTGTGGCCTTTGTGATATAATTCTTTAGATTTGTGACATATTAGGGAAGAAGATATTTTTAGTTTTGACATTTGAGAAAGTTTTTACCTGTATTAAAACATATGTTATAGTCATTAAGATTCTTATTTGAACACACAAAAAAAATATCAGCAAGAAAACACAAATAGCAGCAACAGTGAAGAGCACTGGCTTAGGTCAAACAGACCTTAATTTAATGTGAGCTCCCCCTTTGCCAGCTGTGTGACATAAAGCAACTGGCTTAACCTTCACTCGTCTAAATGTCCTCATCTGCCAAACGGGTGTAATAGTAGCTTCTATCTCCCAGAGATGTGAGAATAAAATAATCTGTGTGAAATCCTTGGAATTGTGTGAGGCTCACAGACAAGCTTGTGGACATTATTACTGATCCCACTGTTATTATTATTATTCATTATTTTTAAGTGACTCTGATTTACTTTTATAAAATAAAATAATACGTGCCCGATATGGTGTGGCTGTGTCCCCACCCAAATATCATCTATAGCTCCCATAAATCCCGTGTGTTGTCAGAGGGACCCGGTGGGAGATAACTGAATCATGAGGGCAGTTTCCCCCATACTCTTTGTGGTAGTGAAAGAGTCTCACAAGATCTGATGATTTTATAGGGGATTTCCTCTTTTGCTCGGCTCTCATTCTCTCTTGCCTGCCATCATGTAAGATGTACCTTTGTTCTTCCCTTACCTTCCGCCATAATTGTGAGACCTCCCCAGTCATGTGGAACTGTGAGTCCATTAAATTTCTTTATAAATTACCCAGTCTTGAGTATGTCCTTATCAGCAGTGTGAAAACAGACGAATACAATGCCTACAATAGAAAAATGTAGATTGCAGAGAAGTACAAAATAAAGAGTCTTCTTCTGACTGCTACCATCCGCCTCTCTGTTAATGGCTTCTTATGTATCGTCTCTCAAATTATTTTAGGAACCAGCTTATATACGATCCTTTCTGAAGCTTCATGCAGGCTTTGTCACTGAACATTTTATCTTGAATGGCTTTCTCTATCCACACATCTACATCACTCTCATTCTTTATAATAACTGTATCATATTCCATTGTGTACATGTACTACAATTTATATAAACATTCTTTTGCAGTTTTTTGTTTTTTGTTTTTTTGTTTTTTTGTTTTTTTTTTTGCAATTATGTCCATTAGGAAATGTCCTAGTGTGGTAGAATTTCTGGATTAAACTATGTGTATTTTCTACTTTGGTATATTTTGCTGAATTACCCTCCCCAAAAGTTTGCATTAATTTCCTTCAGTGGTATTTAATGAATTTGGGTATGGCCCTGAAAAGATGCATGTAAATAATCTGTTTGAAATAGATTTTTACATTAAATTCACTAGGGATATGATTTGCTTTAGCAAGGTTCATGACCCTTTGTGATAATTTTTGAAAGATGTAGATTCTCATCTTTCTGATGATGTGCATTCAAGAAAGTGCTCAGGGGTACACGTTTTAAAGGAAGCATGTCTTTGGGAGACTGAACAATGGCCAGCCAATAATACTCACAACCCAATCCTTTGATTTCAGTCCAGTGAAACTCACACCAGACTTCTGACGTCCAGAGCTAAGATTATAAATGTGTGTTGTTTAAAATCACTAAGTTTGTGGTAATTTGCTACAGCAGCAGTAGGAGAAACCATTCATGTATCTCAGATGAAGATTCAACTCTGTGGGCACATGCCCTCCGTTAGAATGTATGAGAGCACAGCTTTAGAAAACCAAAAGCTGGCCAGGTGCAGCGGCTCATGCCCATAATCTTGGTACTTTGGGAAGCTGAGGCAGGAGGATCACTTGAGTCCAGGAGTTCGAGACCAGCCAGGCCAATATGGTGAAACCCCGTCTCTACCAAAAATGCAAAAATTAGCTGGGCATGGAGATGCATGCCTGTAATCCCCGCTACTCAGGCAGCTGTGTCAGGAGAATCACTTGAACCTAGGAGGTGCAGTAAGCCAAGTTGGTGCCACTGCACTCCAGCCTGCATGACTGAGCTTGATGCCATCTCAAAAAACAAACAACAACAACAAAACCCAGAAAACAAAAAACCTTTAGTACACAAAATAGAAAAGCATTGAACCGGTCACATTTAGAGCAATATGGGCGGACCTGGAGGTCCGGATACTAAGCAAAATAAGCCAGACATGGAAAGACAAATACTGTATGATTTCACTTATGTATAGAATCTAAAATAGTCAAACTCATAGAAGTGAAGACTGGGTGGTTCCCCGGGGCTAAAGGTAAAAAGGGGTAAACGGGGAGATGTTGGTCAAAGGGTACAAAGTTTCAGCTATGCAAGATAGGTAAGTTCTGGAGCTCTTCTGTACAACATAGGGTCTATGACTGACAATATTATATTGTATACTTAAAAATGTTCTAGGAGGATAGATCTCACATTAAATTCTCTTACCACAAAAGGAACAACAAACTAACAAAAAGTAAAACGAACAGGAGGAAATTTTGTCAGAAGTAAATAATTTTGTTACATTGATTATTGGTAATGGTTTCATGGGTATATCCTTATCTCCAAACACATCAAGTTATATACATTAAAAATCTACAACTTTTTGCCTGTTGTCCCAGTTACTGAGGAGGCTGAGGCAGAAGGATCTCTTGAGCCCAAGAGTTCAAGGCTTCAGTAAACTATGATAGCGCCACTGCACTCCAGCC
>NW_012116511.1:1435542-1438491 GCF_000951035.1 Colobus angolensis palliatus | reverse complement strand
ATGAACAGAAGGGGTACTGTCCATGGTCTCATATTTATGCAAATTTCTGAAGCTTGCTTGAATTTTTTTTTTTTTTTTCTATTTTCAGGGACGCTATACTGTGCTAGGCTCTGGGACACAGCAGTGTACAAGACACACTTACTCTCCCTCCCCTAACCCCCAACCCCACCCACACAGGTTAAAGTGCAGTAAGGAATGTAGCCAATTCCAATGTAACAAATGTTTTGATTGATAGGGAAAGAGTAGGGAGCTGTGCGGATGAACAGAAGGGGTACTGTCCATGGTCTCATATGAGGAGCAGGTTAACAGAGATCTTCCTGAAGATGTCCAAGCTGAGAACAAGCAGAGTGACCCAGCCTAGTCAAAGAGGAAGGGACTGGGTAAGAGAAAGTGGATGGAATGTAGATAATTATTCCCACTGAAAGAACAGCATTTCCAAAGACTTAGAAGTGAGAGTTGGGTAAATGTGGAAAACCAGAAGTAATTTGGCATGGCTGAAGCACAGAATGCCATGGTAAAAAGGAAGAAAGTGAGGCTGAAGCTTTTGAGGGCCTTGCTGTTTCTATAAAGTACTTCCAATTTATCATCTTGTCCAGGCAGAGCCGCCCCTGTAGGTCTGGGGTGGAGCCGCCTTTGCATTTTGAATAATTACTCTGGCCAGAATGAGGAGGCCAGATGAGAAGGAGCAGCACCAGAAGCGGGATGAGCAGTGAGGGGTCTACTACAGGAATCCAAAGCTCATCTCAGTGGATCTAGACCCAAGGGAATGACCAGAAAAGTTGTTTAGGTCACATGCTTGGCAGGGCCTGGTGATGAGTGGATATATAGGGAATGTGACAGGAAGAGAGAAATTCCAAAAAGACACCCAGATTCTTGTCAGGGAACCTAGGAAGCTTCTATCCTAGAAGTTTTGAGTTTGAGAACCTGGAGGAGGTATTCTCTCAGAGAGGTCTAGTAAATTGATGCATAAATAGATCTGGAGCCCCAGAAATAAATTTGGGATGGAGCTAGAGACTTGTGAATTATAATTCATACCTATTATACTTGTTACAAGCATAAGAAGCATAATGTAACAAGTTATGCTTGGTGTTAAGCAAAGCATGGTGGCTCATGCCTATAATCTCAGTACTTTGGGAGGCCAAGGAAGGAAGATCACTTGAGCCCAGGGGTTTGAGACCATCATGGGCAACATAGTGAGACCCCATATCTAACAAAAAATATTAGCTGCACCCCAGCGGCCCCAGCTACTGGGAAAGCTGAGGCAGGAGGCTCACTTGAGCTCAGGAGGTTGAGGTTGCAATGAGCCATGATCTTGCCACTGTACTCCAGCTGGGGTGACAGAGCAACACCCTGTCTCAAAACAACAACAACAAAAGCAAAGACAGTGAATTAAATTACTTAGGGAGAGGGTGTAGAACGGGAAGAGAGTTTAGGACAGAGTTCTGGGGAAACCAAAGAATAAAGGACTAAAGGAAGAGAAGCCACCATGAGGCTGAAGAGGAGTAGCTGCCAGGGAGGAGGAGGAAAGGCAGTCAAGTGTGAGGAAGTGGTTAGCAGAGCCAGCTGCGGTGCAGTGCAGGGTTAAATACAATGATCACAGAAAACATCTCTTGAATTTAGTACTGAAGGAGGTCTTGATCTTCACTCAAATAGTTCCAATAGTGTGATGGGGGCAGAAGGATGACCTCAAGATTTGAAAATGACTGGGAACTGAGATCTGGTGATAAGGGATGCAATTCAGAGCACAGGTGGAAGCACTAACCTCAAATAAGGGAAGGGAAACACGTTCAACTGTAACAGAAGGAAAAGAGGAAAAGATGGGTGCATTTATATTTTCCTTAAGGCAAGATTTTGACAAGGCTTCAAATATGAGAGAATTACCCTCTGATATTCAAATTATAAGAAAGTGCAATTTGCATTCTTTTTTATTTTTATTTTGTTGAGATGGGGTCTCACTCTCTCTTGCAGACTGGAGCACAGTGGTGTGATCTCAGCCTACTGCAGCCTCCACCTCCCAGGCTGAAGCGATCCTCCCATCTCAGCCTCCTGATTAGCTGGGATGACAGGTGCATGCCACCACGCCTAGCTGATTTTTTGTATTTTTGGTAAAGATGGGGTTTTGCCATGTTGTCCAGGCTGGAGCAATTCAAATTCTTGAGTTGTCTTATGTGACAGAGACAGGACAGACAAAGATTAATTTTGGCTTTACCTAAGGAGAAACTTGTTAATGATTACAGCTACTAAAAATGGAATGCTTGTGTTAGTACATTGCGAGTTCCCTATCACTGGTATGGTTGAAATAGAGGCAGTAGCTTCTTCAAAAAAGAGTAAAGAATAAAGTGGGGATGGCAGGGTTGGGGGTTGGAAAACAGAGGATTAACCACATGCTTTCTAATGTCCCTTCCTGTCCTTGACATTCAACCCTGCAAACTATAGCAAGCATGTTATGTATTGAGTCTCCTCCCTCTTGATTCCTTTTGGCTGGTGGTAAATATTTCATCCTGCAGACCCAGACTTCAGATCCAGAAGCAGTCCCAAATATTTCAGACCTAAAAACTGCATTGTCTCCAGGGCGGGGACTGGAATTTGGCCTCTGACCTATGCTTAGTTTCTGGAGTGTCCGAGTTGAGCCTTGGGACTCCCTGGATGCCCACAGCTTTCCTCCAAATCACCACAAGTGCCTATTGCAAGTGGCATTGTCTCCCTTATTGTTGGGCACTTGCTATGTTCCAGATGCTGTGCTAAATGCTAAATATATGATGATGAAAGTACGTTCCATGAGGGTACAGATTTTTGCCCAAAAACAGTTCACTGATGTATCCCCAGCACCTAAAACAGTGCCTGGTACAATGCAAGTCTTGATAAATATTTTTTCAATGAATGCCACAGACTGTCTTCTTGAATCCAGTGTATAAGACAAGCATATATACTGACAACTGCAGTATAATA
>NW_012116511.1:1420288-1435171 GCF_000951035.1 Colobus angolensis palliatus | reverse complement strand
AGAGTCCCAGTATGATTCACAGGATGTTCAAGCGAGTTCCAGCCTCAACAACAACTTATTAGACATTGTATCTTGGACAGCTGGCCGAGCTCTTAGAGGCCAAGGCACATTGCCAGGAGAATGCCTCCAGCACCAGCCACGCTCCTGCCCCTGTGCTGCCTGCCTTAGAGTCCCAGTATGATTCACAGGATGTTCAAGCGAGTTCTCTAGGAATTAACAATCCAGCCACTAGCCCAGCTCATTTGCTTTCCAGCACACGTTACTAGGAACACTGAAGTGTCATCATAAAGAGGGAGGGACGTGGTGGAAGGAGCGTGAGCTTGAGACCCAGACAGCTTCTTTGCCTCCTTTGTGTGACTTTGGGCAAGTCACCTTAATTGTCTGGTTCCGCATCTCTCCCTTCTCTCCCTTCTTTTTTATTTTTCCCTATTTTGACATATCAAGCATACAGAAAAGTTGCAAGAATAGTAAAAAGAATTCCCAGAAGCCCTTCATCCAGATTCCCAAAATGGCAACTGTTTCTGCAATTGCTTCATCCTTTTCTCAGTCACTATCTGTGGGCGCTTGTGTGCACGTATACCATGCATCTCAATTTTTTTCTGAACCACTTAAGAATAAGTTGCAGACAGCCTCTTTCCCCTAAATACTTTAATGTGTATTTCTAAAAACAAGGAATTCCTCAAGTAACCAGAGTACAGTTTTCAAAATTGAAACAAATACTATTTGAAATAACATTGAAACGTTGAAGCAAATACTATTATTTAATCTACAGACCTGTTAAGGTTTTGTCAATGTTTCAAAAATGTCTCTTATAGCAATAAAATTCCCAGATCATGCATTTCATTCAGTTGTCATGTTCTTCCCCCCCTCCCCCCACTCTTCTGCTGAAAGAGAAAGTTGTCATGTTTTTAAAGATTTCTTTAATCTGGAACATTTTCTGAGTCTTTCTTTGAATTTCATGATATTGGCATTTTTATAAAGTATAGCACAGTGATTTTGTAGAATGCCTCTAAGTTTGGGTTTGTCTGATGCACCGTCAAGAATAGATTCAGAGGCTAAGCGTGGTGGCTCACGCCTAAAATCCCAGCACTTTGGGAGGCCGTGGTGGATGGATCATGAGGTCAGGAGTTTGAGACCATCCTGGCCAACATAGTGAAACCCTGTTTCTACTAAAAATAGAAAAAAATTAGCCAGGCGTGGTGGCAGGCACCTGTAATCCTAGCTACTTGGGAGGCTGAGGCAGGAGAATGACTTGAACCTGGGAGGCAGAAGTTGCAGCAAGTCGAGATCACATCACTGCACTCCAGCCCAGGAGACAGTGGGAGACTCCGTCCCCCCAAAAAAGAATAGATTCAGATTATTCACTTTTGGCAGAATGACGCAGAAGTGATGCTGAGCTCTTCTGAGTGCATCGTGTAAGAGGTATGTATTAGTTCGTTTTCACACTGCTATAAAGAAATACCCAAGACTGGGTAATTTATAAAGGAAAGAGGTTTAATTGACTGTGGTTCCACATGGCTGGGGAGACCTCAGGAAACTTACAATCATGGCAGAAGGTGAAGGAGAAGCAAGCACCTTCTTCACAAAGCAGCAGGAGAGAGAAGAGTGAAGGAGGAACTTCCAAACACTTATAAAACCATCCGGTCTCGTGAGAACTCACTCACTATCATGAGAACAGCATGGAGGTAACGGCCTCCATGAACTAATCACCTCCCACCTGGTGACTCCCTTGACACATGGGGATTACGGGGATTACAATTCGAGATGAGGTTTGGGCTGGGACACAGAGCCAAACCATATCAAGGTATATGCTGCTGTTCAGTCCCATTGCTAGTAATGTTAACTTTGACCATTTTCTAATGTGGCGTTCTGCAGTTTTCTCAACTGCTGTATTTTACCCTTTGTATTTGAAGAAAGATCTTGTGGGGATGCCCATTACTCCTTAAACAAGATGAATCAATGATTATACTGGCTGGCAAATGTTGATTTGTACAATTCCAACATTCTTTCTAGATGTATGAGTTGGCAGTCCCTTGTAAGAAAGAGTTTACCTTGTCCCCCAATTTGCTTGTTTTACTCGAGATTCATGAAGTTTAATTTACTAATAGTGTAAAATCCTTTAATTTACTATCTTTATTTTGATACTCAAATCGTCCCTGGTTTTGCCAGCGGGAGCCCCTTTGAGCTGGCTCTTTTATCTTTTTGTCATGTCCTCATCATCCTTTTGTATGATGAAACGTCCCAGGTTTATTTTATTCTTTCCGTAAACTACCCCTGCTTAGCCATTTTTTTTTTTCGGAAAAAACTGGCTGTTTTAGTGAAGAATGGTATTTGGAAAACAAGATCTAGTGCTAAGAGGTGAACCCCATTGGTAGTGGGATTTCATTTTTTCTAGGTACTCTCAGAGGACAGACCTGAGTGGGAAGGAAAAGGGGGAGTCAATCGAGTTGGGGGAGAGAGAGAGAGACTGTATATATACATACATACATGTATACACACATATATATGTATGTACATACATGTGTAGGTCTGTATTTGTGTGTGCATCTTTGTGCACATTATATATAGAGGCAATATGTACATACACATACATACATATATTCTGTACATATATGTGTATATATGTATATATTCTGTCTATAGACATACATATATGTATATATTCTGTACATACATGTGTATGAATATATATTCTATATACGGTGTATATATACACACAGATATATTTGTATGTACATATTCTATCTACTTTGTATATATATACACACAGATATGCATATATATATGTATATATTCTGTCTCTCTACTGTTTGTATATATTCTGTCTCCATATACACTGTGCAGTTTCATGCACAGAGGCACACACACACATATACAGACCTATACATATGTATATCCATTTGTGCCAATTTGTCTATGTCCCCATGAGTCACACTGATATCGACAATTCTAGTCCCCTTTTCAGATTTATCACTATCTTCTCCAACAGTAAAAACTCTGGATCCCAATATCACCATTGTGTGTATTTATTTATTTGTTCAATTCTAGAATATACAAGTAGTCCTGGAATTACTAACCTATATTTCTGGGGAAAAAAAGAGGTCTACTAATTAGAGTTCAATATTTGTTTAGAGGTATTTTTGCCTTTAGCCTGAAAGCAAGTAATCTAGATATTTTGTTCAACATTTGCCTGAGTTAATTTTGTCTCCCTTCTTGAGTGTGATTATTGTATTCATTTGATTTATGTGGGGCAATTTATTTGTTTCCAATTGCATTCAGTTTTAGGCTATCCCCCCCTTTTCTTTGTGGGTTTTTGCATTTTTATTTATTTATTTATTTGAATGTGGGAAACAGTAATATTACGGGTTGAATTGTGTCCCACGTCCCATCCCCTAATTCATTATTGAATTCCTAAGCCACAGTACCTCAGGACTCACTCTTATTTGGAAATAGGGTTGCTGCCGTTGTAATAAAATAAGTTAAGATGAGGTCATACTGGAGTAGGTGGGTCAGTATGACTGGTGGGACACCAGTGTGACTGGTGTTCTTATAAAAGGGAGACTTTGGACTCAGAGACATCCATACAGGGAGAACATTACGTGAACTGGAGTTACACTGCTATGGGCCAGGAAACTACCAGAAGCTAAGACAGAGGCCCGGTACACATTCTTCCTAGTGCCTTCAGAGGAAGCATGGCCCTGTCGGTGCCTGGATGCAGACTTCTAGGCTCCAGAACTGTGAGGCCACAAATTTGTGGCCGCTAAGTTTGTGGTACTTTGTTATGACAGCCCTAAAAACCTAATATAATTAATATAGTTCCAGAAGTCAGGTCTATAAAAAGAAGGTGTATTCAGAGAAATGACCCTTTACTTTCTACCCAACTCTCACCATGCCCAGTAGCAACCAATATCTTTATCGTAGTCTCTGATTTTTTCTTGTTGTGTTTCTTTTCATTCAAGCTAATAGTTAAATGTATGTTTTCATTTTCTCTGGAAATCACTCTATATTACTTCCCACAGGTCTTATTCATTCTTTTGTATAGCTGCATAGTAGTCCATTTTGTAGATATGCCATTTTTGTGTACATTGTGGGGAAATCCATTTTGTGTGTAGACGTGTCCATTTTGAAGAATAGTTGCTTCAACTATTCTATATGTGGGCATTTAGGCATTTTCAGTGCAAACAATGCAGAAATGAATAACCTTTTGCATTTATATTTTTGTATTGGTGAGGGTATATCTTTACAGTAGATTTCTAGAAGTGGGATTCTTTGATCAAAAGGTAAATACATGTGTGGTTTTTTAGGTATTGCGAAATTCCCCTCAAGAAGGCTGCATTCCCTTTAGCAACATATGAGAGTTCCTGTTTTTCCATAGCCTAACAAATAGAGTGTGTTATATATTTTTAAATGTTTCCTAATCTAATAATAAATGATATATCAGTGTAGTTTTAATTTGCATTTTTCTTATCATGAATGAAGTTCAACCTTTTTTCATACATTTTTATACCCTTTTGCAAATTGTTTCTATATTTCCTTCCTTTTTCACTTGGATTTTTAAAATCTTTTCACTCTCGATTTTGAAGAATGTTCTATACATTACAGAAGCTCACCCTTTTTCTGCATGAGAGAAGTGTTTTCATCCAGTATGTCAGTGGTTTTTTTTTTTCTTTGTTTATGATGCTTTTTGCTGTCTAGATTTTCTTTTTCATTTTTACATAGTTAAAAATCATCTTTTTAATTTTTTTTTAATTACATCCAGATTTGGAGAATCCGTTAGGCCTTTTCTAGCTTAAAGAGAAATTCATTCAGATTTTCTTATTGTACTTGATGGTTTCTTTTCTTTTCTTTTCTTTTCTTTTACCATTAGGTTCTTTATCTGTTTGAGGTTTATTCTTTTCTCTCATATGAGTTATGGATCTGATATTATCTTTTTTTTCAAATGGCTACCAGTTGTCGCAGAAACATTTATTAAAATTCACTCTTTGCCTTTTTGATGTAAGATGCTCCCTTTATCATATACCAAAGTTTCAAATATGCTTGGATTTCTTTCTGGACTTTTGTTCTATTCAACGTATCTGTCAACATCCACTAGTAACATGCTTTTTTAATTTTAGAGGTTTTATAATATGTTTTCTTTCTTGGTTTTTTTTTTTTTTAGACTAGAATGAGGCAAGTATATTTTAATATCTAGTAAAGCTAGTATTCCCTCAAAGCTTTTTTAAAAGCATTTTTCTGGATATTCTTGCATGTTTATTTTTCCATATGAAGTTCGTGAAATTTTTTAGTGATATTGCACTAAACTTATAAATTTGCTTAAAGGAAAGACTTATCCTCATTTTTATGATGTTGAGTCTTCCAACCCAAAAGTAAGGATGTTTTTCTGTTTGTTCAAGACGATTTTTACATCTTTCAAGAGTGTTTAAAGTTTTGCACTATAGATTTTGTACATTAATTGTTAAATTTATTTCTAAGTACTTTTCTTTGTTGCTAATGTTAATGGGGCTTTCTCTGCTCTTGTGTTCTCCAACTGATTATCCTTTATGTAAATGATTGCAACTTGCAGACACCTCCAAGGCTGGCCCTGTGGACCAGTTGACTTTATTTCTTCAGTGGAAACCTAGTCACTGTGATGTGGTAGTAGGTGTGTTGTCACCTTGCTGTAACCATGAATTTCAAAATGTGATAAGCACCTGGCTGAATCATTGGATACAACATCCCGCATTAAGTCAACATGTGCTTGTCAAGTTCATAATAGGTTCCCATGGCTGCTAATTGCCTGTGGAAGACCGAGAGGATCCCTACTACTCAATATCACAAACCCAGCTTTGAATTAGGAAATTGAGGCATTTAGTCTCTCTGAAGACACTTCATCAGGGCTCACTGAGGACCGAGTTGTCAGTGTGAGTTTCCAAGTTCTCTACATGATCATTATTACCAGTATTGGGGTGTGTACTACAATGCCAGTGATGTGGGTTTCCAGAGGAACGTCGCTGTCAAGCTTTCTCAGGCAGAACAGGAAGAGGCCCTCTTCATTGTTCACTAGAGTCCTCCAAGCCATGGTGTGCAGGTGAACACGTTGTGTACAAGCACATGGAACAATTCATCTTACCAGAGAGCTTTGAAGGTACAATCTCATGTGAGAGCCAAGACCTCCAAAGCTTTGTGTTAAGAAATCTTCACAAAGTGACAGTGAATATGGAGGAGGATTCTTGGAGTCATTACAGCTGGGGAAGGTGGATTACCTCATGAATTATTGGAAGGTACGGAGGGAGTTGGAGTGGTTTTAGATGCCTTAGTGAAGGAGGAAAACAGCATCTATGATGATATTGTTTTTGTGGATGTTGTCAACACTCATTGAAATATACCTGCAAAATTATTGAACTTTATAGATGGACTGTGGAAACAACCAACTTTGATTTATTACTAAAGACAGATGATGACTGTTACATAGGCTTGAAAGCTGTATTTAATAGAATTTCTCAAAAGAATCTGAATAGGTCTAATTTTGGTAGGGATATTTCAGACTGAATTGGGCGGTTGACAGAACCAGGAAGTGGCAGGAGTTGGAGCACCCTGGTCATGCTTACCCTGCTTTTGCATGTGGGTCAGGGTATGTGATCTTCAGGGACATCATCAACTGACTGGCAGGCAACTCCAGGAGGTTACAGACCTGTCAGGGTGAAGATGTATGCATGGGCACTTGGATGGCAGCCACAGAACCTAACAGATACCAGCACAGCATCTGGCTGTGTGAGAAGACTTGTCAGACAGGAATGTTGTCTTCCCCACAGTATTCTCCACAGGAGCTGACAGAACTGTGGAAACTGAAGGAATTCTGTGGTGATCCTTGTCAATCTGAAGCAAGATAACAGGATTTGAATTAGCAGTGTCTAAACTCAGGGTAGGTGATATGGTTTGCCTGTATCCCCACCCAAATCTCATCTTGAATTATAACTCCCACATTTCTCACATGTTGTGGTAGGAACCTGGTGGGAGGTAATCAGATCATAGAGGCAGGTCTTTCCCATGCTGTTCTTGTGATAGTGAATAAGTCTCACAAGATCTGATGGTTTTAAAAATGGAAGCTTCCCTGCATAAGCTCTCTCTCTGTCTTTGTCTGCTGTCATCCATGTAAGACATGGCTTGCTCCTCCTTGCCATCCACCATGATTGTGAGGCTTGTCAAGCAACATGGAACTGTAAGTCCATTAAAGCTCTTCCTTTTGTAAAATGCCAGGTCTTGGGTGTGTTTCTATCAGCAGTCAATTGGTACCAGTAGAATGGGGTGCTGTTGAAAAGATACCTGAGACTGTGGAAGCAACTTTGTAACTGGGTAACAGGCAGAGGTTGGAACAGTTTGGAGCGCTTAGAAGAAGATAGGAAAATGTAGGAAAGTTTGGAACTCACTAGAAACTTGTTGAATGGCTTTGACAAAAATGCTGATAATAATGTGGACAATGAAATCCAGGCTGAGGTGGTCCTGGATGGAGATGGGGAGCTTTTTGGGAGGTGAAACAAAGGGGACTCCTGTTATGTTTTAGAAAAGAAACTGGTGGCATTTTGTCCCTGCCCTACAGATTTGTGGAAACTTGACAGATGATTTAGGGTAAGTGGTGGAAAAAATTTCTAAGCAGCAAAGCATTCAAGATGTGATTTGGGTGCTCTTAAAGGCATTCAGTTGTACAAGGGAAGCAGAGCATAAAAGTTCAAAAAAATTTGCAGCCTGACAATGTGATAGAAGAGAAAATCCCATTTTCTGAGGAGAAATTCAAGCCAGCTGCAGAAATTTGTATAAGTAATGAGGAGCTGAATGTTAATCCCCAAGACAATGGGGAAAATGTCTCCAGGGCATGCCAGAGGTCTTTATGGCAGCCCTTCCCATCACTAGCCAGGAGGCCTAAGAGGTAAAAATTGTTTTGTGGCCAAGCCCAGGGTCCCTGTGCTGTGTGCAGTCTAGGGACTTGGTGCCCTGTGTCCCAGCTGCTCCAGCCATGAATAAAAGGGGCCAAGACATGGCTCGGGCTGTGGCTTCAGAGGGTGCTAGCCCCAAACCTTGGAAGCTTCCATGTGGTGTGGAGCCTGCAGGTATACAGAAGTCAAGAACTGAGGTTTGGGCAGCTCTGCCTAGATTTCAGAGGATGTATGGAAATGCCTGGATGCCCAGGCAGAAGTTTGCTGCAGGGGTGGGGCCCTAATGGAGAACCTCTGCTAGGGCAGTGCAGAAGGGAAATGTAGGGTCAGAGCCCTGACATAGAGTCCCTACTGGGGCACTGTCTAGTGGAGCTGTGAGAAGAGGGCCACCATCCTCCAGACCCCAGAATGGCAGATCCACTGACAGCTTGCATCATGCACCTGGAAAAGCTACAGACACTCAATGTCAACCCACGAAAGCAGCCAGGAGAAGGGCTATACTCTGCAAAGCCACAGGAGTGGAGCTGCCTAGGGCCATAGAAGCCCACCTCTTGCATCAGCAAGAGGTGGATGTGAGACATGGAGCCAAAGGAGATCATTTTGGAGCTTTAAGATGTGACTGCCCCATTGGATTTTGGACTTGCATGGGGCCTCTAGCCCCTTTGTTTTGGCCAATTTCTCCCATTTGGAGTGGCTGTATTTACCCAATTCCTGTACTCCCATTGTATCTAGGAAGTAACTAACTTGTCTTTGATTTTACAGGCCCATAGGTGGAAAGGACTTGCCTTGTCTCAGATGAGACATTGGACTGTGGACTTTCGAGTTAATGCTGAAATGAGTTAAGACTTTGGGAGTATGTTGGGAAGGCATGATTGGTTTTGAAATGTAAAAAGGACATGAGATTTTGGAGGGGCCAGGGGCAGAGTGATAGTGGACATGGTTTGGCTGTGTCCTCACCCAAATCTTATCTTGAATTATTGTAACTCCCTCAATTCCCACATGTTGTGGGAGGAACCTGGTAGGAGGTAATTGAATCATGGGGATGGGTCTTTCCCACGCTGTTCTCATGACAGTGAATAAGTCTCACAAGATCTGATGGTTTTATAAACAGGAGTTTCCCTGCACAAACTCTCTCTTTCGTTGCTTGCTGCCATCCTTGTCAGATGTGGCTTGTTCCCCCTTGCCTTCCACCATGACTGTGAGGCTTCCCCAGCCATGTGGAACTGTAAGTCCATTAAACTTCTTTCTTTTGTAAATTGCCCAGTCTCACATAAGCATGAAAACGGACTAACACAATGAGCAAATGATAATCCAAGTATAAGTCTAAGGAAGCCCAAGGTTTAGCAATAGATTTGTGGTCTTTCAGGAGAGTTCTAGACTGGCACTTTCACCTGGAATCAATGTATCTCTTAATGTTTGTGCAAATTTCCTTTTTAAAAATCAACTGATTCTGTTGCACAAGAAAAGTTTTTATGTATATATTTGAAGATGATTTGAAAAACACTAAATTATTTTATAAAAGAAAAAATATTTCTAAAAATAAAAAAATTGCCATTGATTTCTGTATGTTAATTTAATAACCTGCAACATTATGAAGTTTTTTGATTGAGGTTGCCATTTATTCCCTAAGATTCTCCAGGTATATGGTACATCTGCAAATAGAAAAAATTTATTCCTTCTTTGCAATTCTCCTGGCTTTCTTTTGTCTTATTTCTTTTGATTTCTTTTGTCTGATGTCTTTTGATTTCTTTTGTCTGATTGCGTTGGCTGACATTGCCGGTAGAATGTTGAGAATAGTGAACGTAGTGGCCATCCATGCATTGTGCCTCTTATTGTGTTTTCTCATTAAGTAAGGCACTGGCTTTAAGACTAAGGAATATGTATATTCTATCATGTTAAAAATGTATGTAACAATTCTTATTTTCTTGAGTTTTTTTTAAATCAGAGGAGGGTATTGATTTTTTTCACAGACTTTTTTCAGCATCTATGGAGGTAATCATACTATTTTTCTTCTTTAAAATCTCAACATGGCATATTATACTAATGAATTTTCTATTTTTGAAACAACCTTGCATTCCTGAGATAAATTCTACTTGGTCATGCTGTATTTTTTAAAATGTGAAGTTTGATTCTTTTTGCTAATATTTAGAATTTTTCCAACAATTATTCATAAGTGATACTGGGCTGCAATTTTCTCTTTTTGTACTGTCTATACCAGGGTTAAGTGTTAATTTTATACTTGCTTCATGAAAAATGAGGATGTTTTCCTTCATTTTCAATTGTCAGTAACATGTAACAACAGAACATTGGGACTATCTGATCTTGAAAATTTGGTAGTGATTTTCAGTCTCTCTAGCACAAAATGGGAACAATTATAATATTTCCTTCTAGGGAGTTGTCAGAACAATTGAATTGATGGACTTGGAAGTGCTTTATAAACAGCACATCTCTTGTCATGTGTTGATTACTGTAACAGAGGCAAGAACAAAATGTAGTGCAGATGGGTAATTAAATCACTCTCAATTGGGAAAAAGATAGATACTGAGAAGGTTTCATAGAAATTATCGTTTAGTTCAATTTTGAATGAGGAGTAGGATTTTACTGACCCAAGAAGTAAATATTCCAGACAAAGGAAAGAGCATAAGTAGAGATATTTAAGCTTATGATTGCAAAATTTACCACATCCATGTAGTGATGTCTAGTTGATACTTTGGTATACATTTATCTCTTTGATTCTTTGAGGATGGCAGGTGATATGGTTTGGTGGAGTCCCCATCCAAATCTCATCTTGAATTGTAACTCCCAGAATTCCCACCTGTCATGGGAGGAACCGGGTGGGAGGTAATTGAGTTATGAGTGTGGGTCTTTCATGCGCTGTTCTCGTGATAGTGAATGAGTCTCACGAGATCTGATGGTTTTAAAAATGGCAGTTCCCCTGCACAGTCTCTCTCTTTGCCTGCTGCCGTTCATGTAAGATGTGACTTGCTCCTCATTGCATTCCACCACAGTTGTGAGGCCTGCCCAGTCATGTGGAACTGTAAGTCCATTAAACCTCTTTCTATTATAGATTGCCCAGTATCAGGTAGGTCTTTATCAGCAGCATGAAAACAGACTAATACAGTAGGATAGATACTATCCCCACCTTAAGGTCAGAGAGGGCAATGACTTCACAAGTAAGTAACAGATCCTAGTACAGACACAGAGAGTAGGTGCTTGATAAATATTTGGAACATTTTCTACTGATACAAAACCACAATTGATTTTGTTTCATTCACCTTTCCTTCTGTTCAGCTCTTATTTTTGTGTATTATGCAATTAAACATTTATTACCAATGTTTACTATTGTTTTGCATGATATACTGGCCATTCATTACTTCATTTATGTATCTTTTATCTTCACAACTAAACTATAGGTAAAGCTGTGATACTATTTGATAGATAAAGCAGACATTTGTTGCTCAAAGTCCTTGTTGACATGGACCTAATTTTTACTCTCATATTCTGCTTCTTCAAATAGCTCATGGGTTTCAAGGGAAGCTGACACTGTCTTCCACCCTTCCACTCTCTAGTCACAGGTGAGCTCAGATTGTCTCAGCACTAAACAACTCATTCCACTGCTCTGGGATGGAGATTGGCAGAGGATCCAGTGTGAGCCAGTAAAAACATAACTTTTTGGGAAAGAGACATTCTTGCCCTTTTTTCACTGGCTCTAACAAGAAGCATGAGGAACCAGATAGGAAATACAAGAGGTGAAACTGTCCCCAAATGGAGCTCCTACAGGGGAGCAGTTTGAAAAATAGAGAGACATGAACCAAATCTTTTATTATTATTATTATTATTATAATACTTTAAGTTCTAGGGTAATGTGCTAAACATGCAGGTTTGTTACATGGGTATACATGTCCCATGTTGGCTTGCTGCACCCATCGACTCGCCATTTACATTAGGTATTTCTCCTAATGCTATCCCTTTCCCAGCCCCCCCACTCCCAGACAGGCTCCGGTGTGTGTGTGATGTTCCCCACTCTGTGTCCATGTGTTCTTATTGTTCAATTCCCACCTGTGAGTGAGAACATGCAGTGTATGGTTTTCTGTCCTTGTGATAGTATGCTGAGAATGATGGTTTCTAACTTCATCCATGTCCCTGCAAAGGACATGAACTCATCCTTTTTTATGGTTGCATAGTGTTCCATGTTGTATGTGCCACATTTTCTTAATCCAGTCTATCATTGATGGACATTTGGGTTGGTTCCAAGTCTTTGCTATTGTGAACACTGCCGCAATAAACATACACGTGCACGTGTCTTTATAGTAGCATGTTTTATAATCCTTTGGGTATATACCTAGTAATGGGATCACTGGGTTAAATAGTACTTCTAGCTCTAGATCCTTGAGGATTCACCACACTGTCTTCCACAATGGTTGAACTAATTTACACTCCCACCAACCATGTAAAAGTGTTCCCATTTTTCCACATCCTCTCCAGCACCTGTTGTTTCCTGACTTTTTAATGAAGGCCATTCTAACAGGTGTCAGATGGTATCTCATTGTGGTTTTCATTTGCATTTCTCTGATGAACAGTGATGATGAGCATTTTTTCTTGTGTCTATTGGCTGCATAAATGTCTTCTTTTGAGAAATGTCGGTTCATATCCTTTGCCAACTTTTTGATATTTTTTTCTTGTAAATTTGTTTAAGTTCTTTGTAGATTCTGAATATTAGCCCTTTGTCAGATGGATAGATTGCAAAAATTTTCTCCCATTCTCTAGATTGCCTGTTCACTCTGATGATAGTTTCTTTTGCTGTGCAGAAGCTCTTTAGTTTAATTAAATCCCATTTGTCTATTTTGACTTTTGTTGCCGTTGCTTTTGGTGTTTTAGTCATGAAGTCTTTGCCCATGCCTAGGTCCTGAAAGGTATTGCCTAGGGGTTTTTATGGTGTTAGGTCTTACATTCAAGTCTTTAATCCATCTTGAGTTAATTTTTGCATAAGGTGTAAGGAAGGGATCCAGTTTCTTTCTGCATATGGCTAGCCAGTTTTCCCAGCACCATTTATTAAATAGGGAATCCTTTCCCCATCTCGTTTTTGTCAGATTTGTCAAAGATCACATGGTTGTAGATGTGTGGTGTTATTCCTGAGGCCTCTGTTCTGCTCCATTGGTCTAGATATCTGTTTTGGTGCCAATACCATGCTGTTTTGGTTACTGTAGCCTTGTGGTACAGTTTGAAGTCAGGTAGTGTGATGCCTCCAGCTTTGTTCTTTTTGCTTAGGATTTCTCAGCTATGTGAGCTCTTTTTTGGTTCCATATGAACATTAGAGTAGTTTTTTTTCTTTTATTTCGTTAAGCAGAGGTTTGTAGTTCTCCTTGAAGAGGTCCTTCACATCTCTTGTAAGGGATTCCAAGGTGTTTTATTCTGTTTGTAGCAACTGTGAATGGGAGTTCACTCATGATTTGGCTCTCTGTTTGTCTGTTATTGGTGTATAGGAATGCTTGTGATTTTTGCATGTTGACTTTATATCCTAAGACTTTGCTGAAATTGCTTATCAGCTTAAGGAGATTTTGGGCTGAGACATGAGATTTTCTAAGTATACAATCATGTCATCTGCAAACAGGGACAATTTGACTTCCTCTTTTCCTAACTGAATACCCTTTATTTCTTTCTCTTACCTGATTACCCTGGCCAGTACTTCCAACACTATGTTGAATAGGAGTGGTGAGAGAGAACATCCTTGTCTTGTGCCGGTTTTCAAAGGGAATGCTTTCAGTTTTTGCCATTCAGTAAGATATTGGCTGTGGATTTGACATAAATAGCTCTTATTATTTTGAGATACACTCCATCAATACCTAGTTTATTGAGAGTTTTTAGCATGAAGGGCTGTTGAATTTTTTTGAAGGCCTTTTCTGCTTCTATTGAGATAATCGCGTGGTTTTTGTCATTGGTTCTGTTTATGTGTTTGAATACATTTATTGATTTCAGTGTGGTGAACCAGCCTTGCATCCCAGGGATGAAGTCGACTCGATTGTGGTGGATAAGCTTTTTGATGTGATGCTGGATTTGGTTTGCCTGTATTTTATTGAGAATTTTCTCATCGACATTCATCAGTGATATTGGTCTAAAATTTTCTTTTTTGGTTGTGTCTCTGCCAGGCTTTGGTATCAGGATGATGCTGGCCTCATAGAATGAGTTAGGGAGGGTTCCCTCTTTTTCTATTGATTGGAATACTTTCAGAAGGAATGGTACCAGCTCCAATTTTTACCTGTGCTAGAATTCGGCTGTGGATCCATCTGGTCCTGGACATTTTTTGGTTGGTATGCTATTAATTATGGCCTCAATTTCAGAACCTGTTTTTGGTCTATTCGGAGATTCAACTTCTTCCTGGTTTAGTCTTGGGAGGCTGTACGTGTCCAGGAATGTATCCATTTCTTCTAGATTTTCTAGTTTATTTGCATAGAGGTGTCTATAGTATTCTCTGATGGTAGTTTGTATTTTTTTTTTTTTTTTTGAATCCTGGCTTCTTCTTTTTTTTTTTTTTTATTATACTTTAAGTTCTAGGGTACATGTGCATAGCGTGCAGGTTTGTTACATATGTGTACTTGTGCCATGTTGGTGTGCTGCACCCATCAACTCGTCAGCACCCATCAATTCATCATTTATATTTTTTTTATTGTGTCTATTTGATTCTTCCCTCTTTTCTTCTTTATTGGTCTTGCTAGAGGTCTAACTATTTTGTTGA
Source organism: Colobus angolensis palliatus (assembly GCF_000951035.1). Lineage (NCBI taxonomy): Eukaryota > Metazoa > Chordata > Mammalia > Primates > Cercopithecidae > Colobus > Colobus angolensis. Next base: position 1,420,528 of record NW_012116511.1, on the reverse strand, counting down.
TCTTTTCAAAAAATCAGCTCCTGGATTCATTGATTTTTTGAAGGGTTTTTCGTGTCTCTATCTCCTTCAGTTCTGCTCTGATCTTACTTATTTCTTGCCTTCTGCTAGCTTTTGAATGTGTTTGCTCTTACTTCTCTAGTTCTTTCAATTGTGATGTTAAGGTGTTGATTTTAGATCTTTCTTGCTTTCTCTTGTGGGCATTTAGTGCTATAAATTTCCCTCTACACACTGCTTTAAATG
>NW_012116511.1:1406090-1419783 GCF_000951035.1 Colobus angolensis palliatus | reverse complement strand
TTGAGTGAGTTTCTTAATCCTGAGTTCTAATTTGATTGCACTGTGGTCTGAGAAACAGTTTGTTGTGATTTCTGTTCTTTTACATTTGCTGAGGAATGTTTTACTAGCAATTATGTGGTCAATTTTGGAATAAATGCGATGTGGTGCTGAGAAGAATGTATGTTCTGTTGATTTAGGGTGTAGAATTCTGTAGATGTCTATTAGGTCTGCTTGGTGCAGAGCTGAATTCAAATTCTGGATATCCTTGTTAACCTTCTGTCTTGTTGATCTAATATTGACAGTGGGGTGTTAAAGTCTCCCATTATTATTGTCTGGGAGTCTAAGTCTCTTTGTAGGCCTCTAAGAGCTTGTTTTATGCATCTGGGTGCATATATATTTAGGATAGTTAGCTCTTCTTGTTGAATTGATCTCTTTACCATTAGGTAACGGCCTTCTTTGTCTGTTTTGACCTTTGTTGGTTTAAAGTCCGTTTTATCAGAGACTAGGATCGCAACTCCTGTTTTTTTTTTTTTTTTCTCTCTCTCTCTTTGCTTGGTAGATCTTCCTCCATCCCTTTAGTTTGAGCCTATGTGTGTCTGTGCACATGAGAACTGGTCTCGTGAATACAGCACACTGATGAGTCTCGACTCTTTATCCAATTTGCCAGTCTGTGTCTTTTAATTGGGGCATTTAGCCCATTTACATTTAAGTTTACTATTGTTATGTGTGAATTTGATCCTGTCATTATGATGTTAGCTGGTTATTTTGCCCATTAATTCATGCAGTTTCTTCATAGCATCAATGGTATTTACAATTTGGCATGTTTTTGCAGTGGCTGGTACCAGTTTTCCCTTGCCATGTTTAGTGTTTCCTTCAGGACCTCTTGTAAGGCAGGCCTGGTGGTAACAAAATTTCTCAGCATTTTCTTGTCTGTAAAGGATGTTATTTCTCTTTCACTTATGAAGCTTACTTTGCCTGGATATGAACTTCTGGGTTGAAAATTATTTTCTTTAAGAATGTTGAATATTGGTCCCCACTCTCTTTTGGTTTGTAGGGTTTCTGCTGAGAGATCTGCTGTTAGTCTGATGGGTTTCCTTTGTGGGTAACCTGACCTTTCTGGCTGCCCTTAACATTTTTCCTTCATTTCAACCTTGGTGAATCTGACAATTATGTGTCTTGGAGTTGCTCTTCTCAAGGAGTATTTTTGTGATGTTCTCTGTATTTCCTGAATTTGCATGTTGGCCTGCCTTGCTAGGTGGGGGAAGTTTTCCTGGATAATATCCTGAAGATTCTTTCTAACTTGGTTCCATTCTCCCCATCACTTTCAGGGACACCCACCAAATGTAGATTAGGTCTTTTCACATCGTCCCATATTTCTTGGAGGCTTTGTTCATTTCTTTCTACCCCTCTTTCCCTAATCTTTTCTTCTCACTTTAGACATAATCCACATCTTGAGCCACCATTTTAAGCTTCACCTGCAGCCAGCAGACTTACTTTTCAAGCACAGAAGCCAATAAATGCCTTTATTCTCAAAATCAGTTTCTACCATTTTCAACCAAAGGGTATAACTAATACAGTAAAATGGACAGTGCTGTATATATCTGATATATCTCATTAATAGTAAGGAAGCAGGCAAAAAATCATTTACTGAGTTTTTGTGAGAATATAAATGTAGTACAGTGTAGCCATTCATTTCTTCATTCAATGCACACTAAGCATCTACAATGCCACTGGTTGATAGGTTTTCATGCAGAAAAATATATATGAACTACCATTAATATTTTTATTAATGTAAAATAAATTTGCCATTAGTGCTTTAAGATTTTTGTAGCTTTCTACAAATGATAATTTATTCATTCATTCACTCAATTCAACAAAAAAATTTTGAGCACTTACCATGTGCTAGTCCAATATTTCTCAGAGATGCTTCCCCTTGTGATTAGCAGAACTCATTTGTAGAAAAGCATGTTAATGACTATGAAAATTAACTCACATTACCAGTCCAAATTACAAAACCAGAACTTTGTACCGCTAGCCCAATCTTGTTTACTATATTAATAGAACTAAGAAAAGAAAAATGAACAATCAAGTTTTTATATATTTATCAAATTAGATTTAGTTTGGATTTTGTTAAGTGGTAAGAAAAATAGCCAATTCTTTAAACATCATTATATTCCTTTATTATACAAATATACCCTGTAAAAATTGAAGTATATTTAAGCCTGACTTCATAAGATCAAGTATATTGGTCAACAGAGCATTTGCCCTCACAGCACAAAAGAATTATGCAATATTGACTGAGCTTCAGAAAATGAATCTCACCCATGTTTACTTTATATAGTATGACATATAAACCATCTTATTTGTACTGCAACATTTTGAAGCTACATTTGGAACTGAAATTTCTAAAGATGAGATTCTTCAGTGAGTTTATAGGTTTAGTTAGCTCTTCAAATTATAATAGATACCCACAAATTGTTTTTTGTTACAATAGTTTGATCAGTCATTAACTTTAGGTTCACAAGCAGCATTAGAAATGTTCTTTAAAATAGGCTGCTTGAATCCAGGACTTTGGGAGGCTGAGGCGGGATGATCACTCGAGCCCAGGAGTTCGAGACCAGCCTAGGCAACATAATGAGACTCTATCTTAACAAAATATGTTTAAAAATTAGCCAGGAATCGTGGAATGCCTGTTGTCCCAGCTACTAGGCAGGCTAAGGTGGGAAAATCGTTTGAGCCCAGGAGATTGAGGCTGCAGTGAGCCATAATCACACCACTGCACTACAGCCTGAGTGACAGAGCAAGACCCTGTCAAAAAATAAAATAAAGTAAAATAAAGTGAAAAATAGGCTGCCTGATTCTTCGATTTGTATGTTCCACTGCCATAAATGGATATTTCCATTTGAAAATCCTACTGTCAGCTCAAAAGCAGCATGCCCAGTGCTTAATCTTTCTCTGTTCCATTCCCAGCCATTCTCACCTTGCACCCCAGGTCATTGGCATCATGAATTTGATGCACATCACTATATCAGTCCTGCCATACATCTGTGCACCCATATATAATATATATAACATTTGTGTGCATGTTAAAAATATCCACAAAGAGATAAACATGTGTTTTGATTTTTTCACCAACATATTTTTGAGATATATCATGTTCACTTACAACTTCTTATTAATTTATTTTAAGGGATAAATAGTATTTCACCTATTAATAAATTTTTAAAATCTACATCATATCAATGGACATTTATGTTGCTTTAATTTATCTCTATTAGAAACAATGCTGTAATGTATATTTTTGTACAAATGTCCTTGTGCATATGTTTCTCGGGGGTATTTACCTATAAGTTGACTTGCTGGTTATGGGATATCACAGAGGCACAGTTAGTAGATACTGCTTTCCAAAGACAGCCAGTTTAGCAGTGTTTGAACATTCTCTTTTCTTCACATTCTCGACATTTATTAGTTTCATCTGCATTTTCAACTTGAAATTCCTTAATCTCAAGCTACCTTTGACAAGTCCCCAAAATATCTGCAATATAACTTGATGTGCCTCTAGATGCCTCAGTAGTGTTTGGCTAATTTCTACTAAAACTCTCTGCTACAAGACACCTTCATGACATATAGTCAATTTTAATGAAGTAAAGATTCTAATTCCATATACTGCTAAACTTCCTTTCAGAATCCCATCACCAAATTTTGGCAAATACTTTCAGTCCAATATCATAAATCTAGTCACTACAGAACTTTAACTAGTCATGTCCAACCTTTTGTGTAAGCCCCCAAACATCATTCTCCATGGAGTACGATTAACAGAACAATGAAGAGGAGTGAGTATTGGCCAGGATGTGGGAACACAATCACTTTTACATATTTCTGATGGGAGTACAAATTGATTGCTATATGAGCTTTGGTGTACCATCAACCACATCTAGTAAAACAAAAAATACACATTGATTGTATTGAGTTTTTATTTCAGCTAAATTCATTTGGTAAAAGGTAGTATTTCATAATTATGGAAAATTAACTTTTCTTCACAGTCGTATTGGCATTTTGTATTTCTTATTTTAATATCATTTCTAGTTTGTATCCTTTGTTCATTTTTCTGTTAGGCTGTTTGTATTTCCTTATTCATGTGTAACAGTACTTTCTATATTCAGGATACTATTATTTCATATAAGTTTTTGTGTATTTATATAAATTGCAAGTAACTTCACGCTATATTGCTTGTCTTTGAACTTTGGTTATGATGTCTTTGTACTTTTTGGTCTGAAACTTTCTTTTTCTTCTAAAATATTGCTTAATCTTTTAAAAACTTTATGTTCCTAATCCACTCGTAATTTTATTTTATTTTTGAGATGGAGTCTTCCTCTGTCTCCAGGCTACAGTGCAGTGGCCCAATCTTGGCTCACTGCAACCTCCACCTCCTGGATTCAAGCAATTCCCCTGCCTCAGCCTCCCTAGTAGCTGGGACTACAGGTGCAGGCCACCACGCCCAGCTAATTGTTTGTATTTTTAGTAGAGACGGAATTTCACCATGTTGGCCAGGATGGTCTCAATCTCCTGACCTCATGATCTGCCCGCTTCAGCCTCCCAAAGTGCTGGGATTACAGGTGTGAGCCACCTTGCCTGGCCACTTGTAATTTTTTATGATATAAAGAACCCTAATTTATATTTTCCATATGGAAAGTCATTTATTGAATGATATATATTTTCTCTATCAATTTTTAATGTTATTGCTGTCTTTACACTAAGTTCCAGAACCTGCTTGGGTTTGTGCATACTTGATTCTGTTCCATCGATCTATTTATCTGTTCCAAAACCAAGACCACAATATTTTAATTACTATAGCTTAATACTAAATCTTGACATCACATATAGCAAATCCTTCTCCTGAACTCCTTTGAAAATTACCTGGACTATTCTTGGACTTCTACTCAAATATCAATTTTAGAATTAGTTTGGTAGATTTTTTTCATTGAAAAAATATTGATTTAAGAAATTAATTCAGAGAGAATTGACTTCACAACATTACATCTCCTAGTCTATGGACATCTGCAATTATTCAGTGACTTTTTAACATATTTCAACATAGTTTAACAAGTTTTCCACATATAATTGCTTAGTTTTATCATGGTAATTTAAACTTTTGTTGCTAATTTAAGTAAGATCTTTATTTGTTTGGGATATTTTCTAATTATTTATTAAAAAGGGACAACCATTAAATTTTGTATGTTTATCTTACTTCCTACAACTTTTCTATATTCTTTCATTGATTTTAATTAAATAATTATTTATTTTTATTTTATATGTCATGTCATCATATACTCTTTCACTAATAGCCTATTAACCCTTTATTTGTTATTTTATCTCTTATTCAATTGGTTAAGAATTTCAATAGAATATTGAATCATGGGCAAGGGATGTTAACTTTATTTGTTTTGTTATTGACACTATTATTTACAAATCAGTGTCTGACCATTAAATATATAGTTTACATTAGGATTTTATACCAGATAGATTTTGTTTTGTGTTTAGAATGAAATTTTTTTTTTAAAAAAATGAATCTTGAGGAGTCTGTTATTTTCTTATTTTTATAATGATCACAGTTTTCTCCTTTAATCTGATATATGTTGACTTACATTGATAGATTGTCAAATGTTAAACTATTTTTATATCCTTAGGATAAAGTTTATGATAATGAGTTAATATTTTTAGAAGTACACAGTTTGGATTCATTTGGAAATATTTCATTTTTTATATTTTTAAATATATCATTGTAAGTTAGATTGGTCTATTATTTTATTCTCACTTACATTTGTCAAGTTTTGGTATCAATGTCAGGCCAGACTTGAAAACTAATTAGACAGCTTTTTCTCTTTTTCTATTATGATAGAGATTACCTGGTCCTTAATCATGTCATACAATTTACAATCTGAACCAGATGTGCTTTAGGGAAAAGATATTTTATTTTTACTACCAAATTAAGTTTCCCTAATAATTATTAATTACTTAATCTTTCTATATCTTCTATTATTTAAAAAGTGTCTATTTTATCAAAATCTCAATTTTTAATTATATGACTCTAAAATCCTCTACTGCATCTGAATTATATCTAATATTTTATTCCAAACATTGTTTATTTACATTTTCTCTTTTTCTTGGTCAGCAGTAGCACTTTCCACACAAGGTAGGGGCTTGACAGGTCTGGAAAGATCAATTTATTTTAATGCCACTTTGCTTTCTTATTAAGAGATTTTGGTTTATTCACTATAAATTTACGCTAAGTCTATTTGCTTGCTTTAAGGAAATGATTATAAACACCATCCTTTCTGTTTTATTAACCACATTCAGTGTCAGCAAGGCCAAATTCTCACCTGATCATGGAGAGGTTGGGACGCAGAGGGTCAGGAGAAAGCAGAGTCAGTCCCCAGATATTTCTGGACAATATATTTGCCTCAAGTTGACCAGCATTCTGAATAACACCTTTTCCTCCATTGGATACCTTTTTATATCTGGTTGTTTTTAAAGATTTTTATCTTCATCATCATTCTTCTTCAATTTCTGTATGTCTTGATCAGGTTTGGGTTCTTACATTTATCTGACTTGACATTTGGTACGCCCTTTCACCTGGAAACACATATGCCTCTGCAGTTTCAGAAGCCCTTCAGCTATAACATCCACATATTTTCTCTTCTTTATTTTTACTGGCATATACTTGTAGGTGTTGATTAAATGGGTGTTGAAGCTTCTCAATCTAGCTTCCATGTTTCAAATTATCCATATTTTCCATCTCTTTTTCTGTAGTGAGTTCTGAGTTTCTCAATTCTTTTTTCATGTCATTAATCTTTTACTTCAGCCATATTTAGACGACTAATTATCTTGTCTACTTAGCTTTTTATAGCAATGACTATATTTTTCATTTCCATGATTTCTAAATCTGTTGCTTTTGTATGATTACCAACTGTTCTCGCTGAAGAAATGGTGTTTCCTATTTTTCTGTTTGAGGGAAAATATGGAATATGTATATATTTGTTTTAAAATCGCTGCCTTCTTTTTCTCTCTGTGGTGGAAATTCTTCCGTATCTTGAATATGCTATCTTCCATAGAGGTATGTTTGCTCAATTGATTTGTCATTTTTGGAAGAACTATGTTGTGTAAAAACACTTTTGTGCATGTTGTGCTCTGATTTGTGGGTTTGTGTTTTCCTTGGACCATATCTCTGTGACATAGGTCAGACCAAGTCTTTCATTAGAGCTTTTTGGTATGGCTCTTCTTTGTTGAGAGGGATGGAGGTGGCATCGGATCAGAGAGAGGCAAGGTGACATCCCTTAGGGACTCCTTTCCCAGGAGGCCACGTCTGAGATCTCACTATTTCCTGTAGACTCTTATTTCCTTCCAAAGTATGTGGCTCCTTGAAAATGGAAAGCCCTTTATTCACTTTAGGTCCTTGGGGAATTCTCAGATAACACCAAGGGCTGGGACCCGGGGTGATGGGAATGGGAGGAGGTAGATCATCCCCTCCACAGGACTGAGGCAGGGAGGCAGGTCAAGGCCATTCAGAGACTCTCTGCCTCCAGCGGCACCTAGGAAGACCCCACATTCTAGATAAAGTGATGTTGCTGAGATGAGATGCAATTGGATTTATATGAAATCTTCCTGTGACCTTCGCCTGAGACCTTTGGTCTGAGGGGAGTTTGCTTAAAGCTCTACTCCTGGCAATCATATTCTCTTTTGTGAGTGATAGCTTCCAGGTGGCTGAGATCTGCTGCTAGCTTTAGCACAAAGCTTCCTGGCCTTTGGTAAGACCAAACGCAGGCATCATACTACCTTCCAAGGAATAATCTTTCCTGAACACTTGGCACACAAGGATGGAGGAAAGGGAGGTAAGAGCAGTAGCCAAAGGATTAGAACAATTCTGTAGTGAAAGGATGCTAACAGTAGGGGCAGAAAACTCACCATGGTTCTTGGTGCCAGTCTATAAACAAATATTTGTGTCTCAATTACTCAGTTGTATAATGGCATGTTACACTTCCTCAGTGCTTACCATATTGTACCATAGCATGGTTATCAAAAAACTTCTAAGTTCTTCAGAGGGCACCAAATAGTAATTTTTCTGCCTAATGCCAACCTCTCATTTTATCTGCATCCTAGTCATTTTGTGACAGCAGTTTCCTAGAAAGAGATGCTGATGATTCATAACCAAGTACCACTGATACACTCATTAGAAGACTTGCTGACTACTTTAAATTTGATAGAAAATTAACTGCAAGTCTCACTGGATAACTCCTATATACATCTTAATTTACTACATTTTTTTCAGGGTTGAATAAAAGAATGAAAACCTGTAATCTTCAGAGAATAAAAGTGCAGCAAATTAAGAAAAGATTATAAAATATTTTGTGGGGAAGGACAAGGGGTAGCTATTATAGGATTAAATATATTTGACATTATCTTCTGGAAATGACCATTTAAAACCTAATTCATTCTCAGTGTTACTGAAAATCTTAAGTTATTTTCATGTTCTCAAACCATTCAAGATAAAGAATGGTGCTTAATGGTGAAAGCCATTGTGACCATAAAAATAGTCATATAACGTAGTAGACATCACTACATTCAATTCCCATTTATTCTTTTTCTTTGATGCCATTAACCCAACTGGATGCTGATGGTTTGGAACACATTGCCATTTAATACTCCACTTAGACGGTACACATAGTATTAGTTCCAGGAGACAACCGGGAGGCCTATAAAGGAAAGGGAAAGAGGAGATGGATTGTAAGATTACATATTTCTGACCGGGCGTGGTGGCTCAAGCCTGTAATCCCAGCACTTTGGGAGGTCGAGACGGGCGGATCACGAGGTCAGGAGATCGAGACCATCCCGGCTAACACGGTGAAACCCCGTCTCTACTAAAAAATACAAAAAACTAGCCGGGCGAGGTGGCGGGTGCCTGTAGTCCCAGCTACTCGGGAGGCTGAGGCAGGAGAATGGCGTAAACCTGGGAGGCAGAGCTTGCAGTGAGCTGAGATCCGGCCACTGCACTCCAGCCTGGGCGACAGAGCGAGACTCCGTCTCCAAAAGAAAAAAAAAAAAAGATTACATATTTCTGAGATTGTTTCTTGTTTGTTTTTAAAGCATGGATAGCACATTTTCACATTTAAGACCCACTGATACTAAACACTCATGAAAGAGGAAAAAAAAAACAACAACAACTTTCAGTCCTAGCTCCAAGGTAGAAGTTAATTTTTTTAAAAATGTTATTTATTTTTTTGAGATAGGGTCTTGCCCTGTCACCCAGGCTGGAGTGCAGTGGCTCACTGCAACCTCCACCTCCCAGGTTCAAGCAATTCTCCTGCTTCAGCCTCCCGAGTAGCTGGGATTGCAGGTGTGTGCTACCATGTCCGGCTAATTTTTGTATTTTTAATAGAGACAGGGTTTCACCATGTTGGCCAGGATGGTCTCAAACTCCTGACCTCAAATGATCTGCCGACTTCAGCCTCGCGAAGTGTTGTGATTTCAGCCTGATTGGGAATTCTAACATCTGCAGATGCTACTATCTTTTCCTTGTAAAATGACAAGGAGATCCTCTAGATCTGCACTGGCAAATGCAGTTGCCACTGGTTTAAATTTGAATTCAATAAAAAATTCAGTTCCTCAATCACAGTAGCCACATTTCAAGAGCTCCATAGCCACATGTAGCTAGTGGCTGCTGCATAACACAGCATATATATAGAACATTTTTATCATTGCAGAAAGTCCTGTTGGATAGCACTGTTCTACAACATACATAGAATATTTCCATTTCAGCAGCAAAATCTGGCCCTGAGAAGAGACTTGATATCTTTGGATACGTGACTATCTTAGAAGGTCCTTTGGGATGGGGCAAAGTGATACCCTGAAGGAACAAGATTGGAGAACAAAGGATAGTTGTTAGCTAAGAATTTTGCTTTGATTGCCTGTATAAGTTAGCTGTGGTCTGAATCTGATTGGCTTGAAACATACAGGTGTTTTTAGAGGCTGTGTAGAGAGAAGGCAAGAAAGGGAAAAGAGATCTGGCAATTAGCAGCAGCTAGGGGAGAGAGCCAGGATGTCTAATGAAGGGATAAAGCAGTGTGCTTTGTCAAGTGCAATGCAATCCCTCCTTCATCTCCTCCAAAAAACCTTGTGTAAAATATGCTTTACTTACTAATGAGTTGAAAATTTAAAATGTAGTTTTTGCTGAGTCTGCTCTCAACAGGAGTATTGGGAATGTACAATGTGTCCAATTACATTGGGTTTAAACATTTTATTCCCTTGCTACTTGGTATCTTCTTTCTCCAAAGCAATCTGTGCATATCTTTTCCTTAGGACATTAAAGACTTTTGATTGGCGGAATCAGCTCAAGGATCAGTCCCTTCCCAGGTGTGCCAGTGTTTGACACTTCCTGGAGTCTTCCAGTTTGCAACTAATTTGATGGATCGTAGCTGACTGCTTTGAAGCAAGGAAAAATTAATTTGTTTTTTCTCTTATTTAACAAATGTGTATTGCATACTTGATATGTAACAGTGTTTTAGAAGCTGGTTATATAGCAATGAACAAAATCATATTCCTGCCCTCAAATAGCTTAAATCTCTTCTCCTTTTATGCCCTATCATCTACCCAAAAACAGCTAGTTACAGATATGACAATTACTAGATACACTGCTTTACCTGTTACACTTGACCATGCTAAACATTATGTAATTTGAAGATTACCATTCATTTGTAAGGTAAGGTAAAAAGATTCATCTGGATCACACAGTTAATAAGAGATGGGGTAGGGTTCCAACACAAACTTTCCCCTTTCTCTCTTCCTTTTTCCTTCTCTTGAGACATTATGTGCTTCGGTGAACCAAAAATGGGAGGTAGGAGAAAAATCAGACGTGTCCTTTGCTTTTATATTTCCCATAATGCCTAGCATGATATCCCAGAGCCTAGCAAAATTGTCTGACGTGTAGGAGGCATTCAATAAATATTTGTTGGCTGGTTAAATAAATAGCTACATAAATGGATGGGTAACTGGCATCGTGTGCAGTGTAGGCATTCAATCCGTATTTGTTGTTAAAGGTTACTCCAGAAGTGGGATAAAATTAAATTCTTCTGAATTAGATTTGGCTTACTAACCACCTTCATTTAGGTTTCAATTATACAAACCAGTTTTTTGCAACAACTGAGGAGTTGGTATTTTTTTCACAAAAATATAATTATTAGATGCATATTAATAGTGTAAAATAATAATTCTTAATGTTGGAGTGATATAATAAAGTGGGTGTGCTCAAACTTCTGAGGGGAGAATAATACAACATTTCTGAAAACCAATTTGAAAATATTTTTCAATAATTAAAAAATTGTCACACTGTATGACCTAATAATTCTACTTCTAGTGATCCATTTAAAAGAACTATCCAAGAATGCAAATGAAGACCTATCTAAGGTCTATCTACTTAATGTGAGGAAAAAAACCCAAAAAATTCAAGCATCAATATTAAGGATTAAATAAATTATAATATTTATATTATAGAAAAATGTACAGCCATTCGAAATATCTTTAATAACCTGTTTAGAATATAACGTAAAGTTTTAGAGAAGCAGAATTTAAAATTATAGTATAATCCAAAGTATTCAAATAATGCACACATACATACACATATACATACACATACACATACACAACTATTGGCTGAGATTATCTTGACTCTGAACTGTAAGATTATGAGTTATCTTGGTTTTCTTCTTCACACTTTTTGTATTTTTTTTAAACAATAAAGAACACAATACTGTGGTAATCTCTAAGAGTGTTAATGTACAAGAAATACACAGGCATAATAAAGAAATACAAACTCAGTTTTAGATAAAGAAATGTTATATCAACTTTTAAAATATTGGTTAGATTAACAGTTTGATATTTTAAAAAGGTATCATTTAAAATACTTAGTTGAAATAATATTTTTGGTTTGTTTAAATTATTGGGTATATGGGAATGGTGGTGGTGAATATTTTTCACTAAGAAGAAGGTCAAGTGGTAATTAACTGTTTTTTAGGATGTATTTGAGCCTTATATTACTGAACCACCAAAACATTTGTAGAATAAAAAAAAATGTGAAAGAAACAGCTAAGTAAGAAATAATAAATGGAAAAGTTGTAATTTTATTGTCCTCTATTAAAAATGTGAAATATTCCCACATTTTTTCATATTTTATGAGAACCGTTTATACAGTTGAAATTTTCTGTAGAAGAATTACATTATTTTCATATGAACCATATTGTATTTTCTTCCTTTTTTGACAATTTTTACCAAAGCTATATCTATGGATGCTTTGTTATGCATTTACTTACCTAGCAATTCATGTTTCTAAAGTGTGTAAAGCAACAACATTAGGAAGCGCTTTTGTTCTTCTGTTAGATAATTGTCATAAACAAACTTCTCTATCTCATAATATATATGTTTGCAATTTTATAGGATAATCTCTACAGCTTTAGTTATACTAAACAGCTTTAGAATTTATCAGTTCAGCTATTAAGGTAAATTGGTTGAACAAAACCCATAAAATTTTAGATAGGAATCTGATCTTTATACTGCAAATGTGAAAATAGTTCTCATATATATTTAGGATTATTATCAGCAAAAGAAAATACACTGTTTATTCATCTGGGACATAATTTTTTAAGTAAAACGTTATTAAAGGAGTATGTAAATGGATTTAAATATAAAATAACACAGTGGTATCATAACTTTAAGGCATGTTTGTGAAGAAGTTATGCATAACATAGAAATATTATCCTTCTTGAAAATATGAAAATATTAATCCTAAAACTACACATCAAAATACCGGGTAGGATTCTACCAACTTATGCTTTTATATGGGACACTGGAAAAGTTAGCTAAATAAACATAACTCTTGGCCTTTGAAAAGGTTTTATTTATCATTTAAGGCAATGAAAACTAAAGTGGATATTTAGTTGATATGTTTGATATATAATATTTTTGTGCTAAAATATGCATTCTAATTGAATTTTTAATTTTTTTGTGTCAGGAGATGTCATCAAAGAGACAATAGTAATCATTTTAATGAGTAAAAGAGGAAAACCACAGATTATTCCTACGATCAGAAGAAATAAAATGAAGGAGTAGCACAATAGTAATTACCTGAGCAGATGGATTTCTAATCCTAGAAATAAACATGCTAATTAAACTACACTACAGAATGACAAGATATTAAGGTCTTCTGAGTCTGGAGAGATTGTTATTCTAATTTACCAGTAGAACTTAATTTTCATTATATTAAAAAGTACTTAATCAACCAAATCTTTTTTTAATTAACCAACGTATTTAGGCACTTTTAGTGTTTCTGTAAATTTCTTCCAAGGGTGTTAGTTTTACAGGGGCACACTTCCTCATCAGTGTATTCATGATTTGTTTACTGTCTGTACTTTGCACAGAGCAGAAATGAGTTTTGTTGTCTCTCTAACAAGGCACTTTTTCCTGTGTGCTGTCAATTGGGGTTTTAATTGCAGAATCAAAGCTCATATTGCTGGCACTTTCATAGCCACCCTATGCTGCCTTCCTTAAAAGATAAAAAATCTGCCAGGCGCGGTGGCTTACGCCTGTAATCCCAACACTTTGGGAGCCCGACGCGGGTGGATCAGGAGGTCAGGAGATCGAGAGCATCCTGGCTAAAACGGTGAAACCC